>NC_041387.1:86518277-86539098 GCF_002162155.2 Triticum dicoccoides | reverse complement strand
ATAAATATTTCAGGAAAGCTCAATGATTGGCATGGCATGGATGAGAAAAGTGGACCCCTCAAAATGCTAAGGACAAAAGGATTGGCTCAAGCTCAAAGCTCAAGACTCTACATTTTCTATTTTAGTGATCCAAGATCACATTGAGTCTATAGGAAAAGCCAATACTATCAAGGAGGGATGAGGTGTTGCTTAATGAGGTTCTTTCTCAAAATGCTTAGTGAGGGAGTCCCGGACTAGGGGGTGTCCGGATAGCCGAACTACCATCATCGGCCGGACTCCAAGACTATGAAGATACAAGATTGAAGACTTCGTCCTGTGTCCGGATGGGACTTTCCTTGGCGTGGAAGGCAAGCTTGGCGATACGGATATGTAGATCTCCTACCATTGCAACCGACTCTGTGTAACCCTAGCCCTCTCCGGTGTCTATATAAACCGGATGGCTTTAGTCCATAGGACGAACAACAATCATACCATAGGCTAGCTTCTAGGGTTTAGCCTCCTTGATCTCGTGGTAGATCTACTCTTGTAACCCACATCATCAATATTAATCAAGCAGGACGTAGGGTTTTACCTCCATCAAGAGGGCCCGAACCTGGGTAAAAACATCGTGTCCCTCGTCTCCTGTTACCATCCGCCTAGACGCACAGTTCGGGACCCCCTACCCGAGATCCGCCGGTTTTGACACCGACATTGGTGCTTTCATTGAGAGTTCCTCTGTGTCGTCACCGATAGGCTCGATGGCTTCTTCGATCATCAACGACGATGCAGTCCAGGGTGAGACCTTCCTCCCCGGACAGATCTTCGTATTCGGCGGCTTCGCACTGCGGGCCAATTCGCTTGGCCAGCTGGAGCACATCGAAGGCTATGCCCCTTGCCGTCAGGTCAGATTTGGAAGTTTGAACTTCACGGCTGACATCCGCGGGGACTTGATCCTTGACGGATTCGAGCCACAGCCGAGCGTGCCGTACTGTCACGATGGGCATGATTTAGCTCTGTAGCCGGACAGTACCCTGGAGGCCGCACTCGAACCCGCTCCGATCTTCGACTCGGAGCCGGCTGCGCAAACCAAGGATGGATGGCTAGACACTGCCTCGGGGGCTGCAACCTCTACGGCGATAGAGCCGAACACCGATCTTGTCCCCCATGAAGCTCATGACTCCGAGGTGCCGGACTCCTTGCCGGACTCCGGACCTCCCGCGCCCCCTCCAGTCGAATCTGATTGGGCGCCGATCATGGAGTTCACCGCGGCAGACATCTTTCAACACTCACCTTTTGGCGACATCTTGAGTTCGCTAAAGTACCTCCCGTTATCAGGAGAGGCCTGGCCGGACTGCGGCCAGGACGGTTGGGATGCGGACGACGAAGAAATTCAGAGCCCACCCACCACTCACTTGGTAGCCACTGTCGACGATCTAACTGACATGCTAGATTACGACTCTGAGGACATCGACGGTATGGACGACGATGCCGGAGACGACCAAGAACCAGCGCCCACCGGGCACTGGAAAGCCACCTCTTCATATGACATATACATGGTGGATATCCCAAAGGATGGGAACGACGAAGGAATAGCGGAGGATGACCCCTCCAAGAAACAGCCCAAGCGCCGGCGTCAGCGGCGCCGCTCTAAATCTCGCCATAGCAAGAATGAGGATTCCGGCACCGGAGACAATAATACACCGGATAGCACCGAAGACAACCCACTCCAGCAAGATCCAGCGCAGGAGGAGGGGGACGCTAGCCCTCATGAGAGAGCGGCCGAAGAAGAGGTAGAGGACTATATGCCTCCCTCCGGAGACGAGGCAAGCCTCGACGACGACGAATTCGTCGTGCCTGAGGATCCTGTCGAACAGAAGCGTTTCAAACGCAGGCTTATGGCCACGGCAAACAGCCTCAAGAAAAAGCAGCAGCAGCTTAGAGCTGATCAAGATCTGCTAGCCGACAGATGGACCGAAGTCCTCGCGGCCGAAGAGCATGAACTCGAACGCCCCTCCAAAAGCTACCCCAAACGTAAGCTGCTCCCCCGATTAGAGGTGGAGGCATATGATCCCGCTTCACCAGGAGACAATACGGCTGATCGACCACCCCGTGGTCGCGACAGAGAGGCCTCAAGGCCCTTCACTAGACCCGTACCCCGGCATCACTCGAAAAGCACAAGGCCACAGGGGAACACTCCGGACCTGCGAGACATATTGGAGGATAAGGCAAGACAATCAAGATCGATCTATGGATCACGTGGGCACCCCACGATACGTGACGATCACCGTCACCCTGGACACAATAAGTCCGGCCGGGCCGAACACAACAGACAAAGCTCTTTTGAGCTCCGTCGCGATATCGCCCAGTACAGAGGCGCCGCACACCCACTGTGCTTCACAGATGAGGTGATGGATCATCAAATCCCAGAAGGGTTTAAACCCGTCAATATTGAATCTTATGATGGCACAACAGACCCCGCGGTCTGGATCGAGGACTATCTCCTCCACATCCACATGGCCCGCGGAGACGATCTCCACGCCATCAAATATCTCCCACTCAAACTTAAAGGACCAGCCCGGCACTGGCTTAACAGCTTGCCAGCAGAGTCAATCGGGAGTTGGGAGGACCTGGAAGCCGCATTCCTCGATAACTTCCAAGGCATGTACGTGCGACCACCAGATGCAGATGACCTAAGCCACATAATTCAGCAGCCAGACGAATCGGCCAGACAATTCTAGACACGGTTCTTAACCAAGAAAAACCAAATCGTCGACTGTCCGGATGCCGAGGCCCTCGCGGCCTTCAAGCATAACATCCGCGACGAGTGGCTTGCCCGCCACCTGGGACAGGAAAAGCCGAAATCCATGGCAGCCCTTACATCACTCATGACCCGCTTCTGTGCGGGTGAGGACAGCTGGCTAGCACGCAACAACAACCTCAACAAAAATTCTGGCAGTCCAGATCAAGGACCGTAGTGGCAGGTCGCGTCACAACAAAAACAAACGCCGCATTAACGGCGATAACAGTGAGGATACGACAGTCAATGCCGGATTCAGAGGCTCTAAACCCGGTCAACGGAAAAAGCCATTCAAAAGAACAACTCAGGGTCCGTCCAATTTGGACCGAATTCTCAACCGCTTGTGCCAGATACATGGCACCCCTGAAAAGCCAGCTAACCACACCAATAGGGACTGTTGGGTGTTCAAGCAGGCAGGCAAGTTAATTGCCGAAAACAGCGACAAAGGGCTACATAGCGACAACGAGGAAGAGACCCGACCGCCGAACAATAGAGGACAGAAGGGTTTCCCCCCACAGGTGCGGACGGTGAACATGATATATGCCACGCACATACCCAAAAGGGAGCGGAAGCGTGCACTCAGGGATGTATACGCGATGGAGCCAGTTGCCCCGAAGTTCAATCCATGGTCCTCTTGCCCGATCACCTTTGACCGAAGGGACCACCCCACCAGCATTCGTCATGGTGGGTTCGCCGCATTGGTTCTAGACCCAATCGTCGATGGATTTCATCTCACTAGAGTCCTGATGGACGGCGGTAGCAGCCTAAACCTGCTTTATCAGGACACGATGCGCAAAATGGGCATAGACCCCTCAAGGATTAAACCTACCAAGACGACCTTTAAAGGCGTCATACCAGGTGTAGAAGCCAATTGTACAGGCTCAGTTACACTGGAAGTGGTCTTCGGATCCCTGGATAACTTCCGAAGCGAGGAGTTAATCTTCGACATAGTCCCGTTCCGCAGCGGCTATCATGCCTTGCTCGGACGTACCGCATTCGCAAAGATCAACGCGGTGCTGCACTACGCACACCTCAAGCTCAAGATGCCAGGCCCTAGAGGAGTCATCACGGTCAATGGAAACACCGAACGCTCCCTCCGAACGGAGGAACATACAGCGGCTCTCGCGGCAGAAGTACAAAGCGGCCTTTTAAGGCAATTCTCGAGTCCGGCTGCCAAGCGGCCGGACAGAGCTAAGCGTGCCCGGAGTAACCTACAACACGACCACCTGGCATGTTCCGAGCACGCGTAGTAGTGAGGCCCCAACCCCAGCCCCTGTAAAACATTAAGACAGACCCTTCGCGTACTCCATTACGCTCTGAAGATACCATGGGCATGGGGCAAGGGGCTCGACCACGATAAGCCCAGACTGCGGCTCAACCGCACCAGGGGCTCTTAAGTGTGTCGTTTCTTTTTCTTTTCCTTTTATTTTTTACCTACAGGACTCCGTTCATCAGAGGCCCTGTCCGGCAGCAGACATGCCGAACCCACGATGCAACAGCCAGGGAAGGAGAAAGGCTACAACGAAAATCCATGTGGTCTCCATCATGAGCATTAAATTTGTTTTATGCATTATGCTGTAGCCTACCCCTGGAGGGGGACATGTTAAACAGTCCCATCCCTTGCTTACCGCACCACTTATATCGTCCTGCACTTACAGCAGTTTTTATTGAATAAAGCAATGCAGCACATTTTTGCTTCTAATTGCATTTCTTTCTTACACATATGTTCATCTATGACATGTTGCATCCATATGTTTTGGTACGGCTAAATACACCAGGGGCTTATGTTTCCCGCGTTATGGTGTGATAAGTCCGAACACTTTCACAAGTGCGGCACCCCGAACTTATAGCATTATATGCATCGGCTCCGAATCATGTTCTTGGGTCAATAGTTGGGTTTGCCCAGCTCCCATGTTTTGGTACCTTACGTTCTGTTTTATCGGCTAAGGTAGCACTGGGAGAACCACTGCGATTGCGCCCCAGTTGAGCTGGGTTAACACCTCAGTGGAGAAAGCTAAAACTGACCGTCATGATGAGGCGAGAGCTGGTCGCTGTTCGAGAGGTTCTTTGCGAGTCCCTAAAGACTTATGCCGCTTAGAGCGAGAGCCGGATACTGTCCGGTCAAGGCGTGGATAGCGCCCCAAATTCGGCCTTCCGAAGACTAGGGGCTTCGCCGAAATTTAAAATTATAGAATTCTATGGCTAAGTGAGAGTGTTCAAGCATTATAAGTCAGGTTGCCTTGTTCGCTGTGTCGAGCGCCTCCCTAGATGGACCCAAAAATGGGAACAAGAGCGCTCGAGTTTATCCCGAACACCCCAGCACTCGTGGCATGGGGGCTGAAGCCAACGACTTGCCATCTCCCAGATTTGATAAATAGCCGCACAGAAGGTAATATTTTAAATTAACAAGCGTTGCTTAGCGCATATGAACCAAGTTTTCAACGCACAGGATAACAAAATGCGAGTCTACTCAAATATTACATCTTTGGAGCACTCACCCGCAATAGTGCGGGCGCCCTTCAGCACAGTCTTATAATACATCTCGGGCGTGCGATGCTCCTTGCCCTCTGGTGGTGGACCCGTCACAAGCTTCTGGGCATCCATCTTGCCCCAGTGCACCTTTGCGCGGGCAAGGGCCCGACGGGCACCTTCAATACAGGCGGAGTGCTTGATGACTTCAACCCACGGGCACGCATCCACCAGCCGCCGCACCAGGCCGAAGTAGCTCCCAGGCATGGCCTCCTTAGGCCACAACCGAACTATGAGGCCCTTCATGGCCTGTTCGGCCGCCTTGTGGAGCTCGACCAGCTGCTTCAGCTGGTCGCTAAGGGGCACCGGATGTTCGGCCTCAGCATACTGAGACCAGAAGACCTTCTCCGTCGAGCTCCCCTCCTCGGCCTGGTAGAATGCGGCAGCATCGGACACGCTGCGAGGAAGATCCGTGAACGCTCCTGGAGAGCTCCGAATTCGGGTAAGCGACAGGTAATTAACACTCACATGCTTACTTTGCATGAAAAATGCCTTACCCGCTGCTATTTTCTTCACCGCCTCTATCTCCTTGAGGGCCTTGTAGGCTTCGGCCTTAGCGGCTTTGGCACTCTCAAGAGCCGTTGCAAGCTCAGACTCTCGAGTCTTCGAGTCACGCTCCAGGCTCTCGTGTTTCTTCACGAGATCCTGGAGCTCTTGCTGTACCTCCGCCACCCGCGCCTCCTATTTCTCTCGCTCGGTGCGCTCCGCAGCCGCATTGCGTTTGGCCGCGGCCACCGCCTCCTTCAGGGTCGCCACCTCGTTAGTGGCCCCTGCAATACCCCAGTTATCCTTGTCATTTTTCTTGCAACCAAATCCTTTTCTGTAAGGTACAATTTTCATAAGGTATTACTCACCTTCTTTTTCCTCGAGCTGCTTCTTGGCATGGCCGAGCTCGTTCTTGGACCGCTCGAGGTTTTCCTTCAAAGTATTGACCTCCGCAGTCAGTGCGGCAGAGGTCAGCAGCACAGCCTGCAATCCCATATTGACATATTTTCATGACTCCTGTGTTTATCTTTCTAAAGATCCTCAGTCCGGCTTTTCTTTCCGAACACCGAACCGAGCATTAGGGGCTACTGTCTATGCGGTACCATTTTACATATATTAAAATTCTTACCTCAAAGCCTGTTAGAAGGATGCTGCAGGCTTTGGTCAGCCCACTCTTGGCGAGCTGAACCTTCTGAATCACCGCACTCATAACAATGCGGTGTTCCTCTTCGATGGAGGCGCCGTTGAGCGCCTCCATCAAATTATCCGGCACCTCTGGTTGGACGGAGGCAGCCGGCGTCGCGGTCTTGCCCTTATTACGAAGGGGTCGCCTGCCGGACTCCGGAGCCACTATGGGTTCCGGGGCTGAGTCCGATGCAAAGTCCGGGAGGTTGTCCTGCGACACCTCCGGGGCCCTCTCCTCATGGTGGGTCCCTTCCTGGGATCCCACCTCGGCATCGTCCGCATCACGGGGGGTGGAGGCAGTCGGAAGAGAATCCATATCCGACGCCCCTAAGGACTCGCTCGACGAAGTGGGGAGATCATCCTTAGGCGGACTGCAGGGTTGTATGCGGCATTAGAAAGACATAATGTGGCGGAAAACGAAAACCTTGAAGTTATTCGGGAGTCCGAATACTTACGATCTCGCCAGAGGCTTGGCCCTTGGAGGCCAGTCCTCGTCGTCGTCACTGGTGTTGGCGGAACAGTCCGGGGGAAGAGTTTTTCCCCTCTTGGACCCTTCGGCCTCCCTTGTTGGGGAGGCCTTCCTTTTCTTCCCTCCCCCCGCTGGGGGAGAGGCTTTCTTCTTCTCCTCCTCGCCTTGGTGGGAGGAGTCGGCCTCGGACTCATCGTCCGATAGCACCTGAAAACGGGAACTCTTCCGAGTCCTCGTGGCCTTCTTCTTGGCCTTCTTCTCTGGCACCACGTGGGGTGCCGGGGCCAGCAGCCCCGTTAGGCGGGCGTCAGTTGGGTCCTCTGGCAATGGGGCCGGACAGATAGCCTGTGCGGCCTTCTTCAGCCAGTCCTTTCAAAGGAAAGGGAGTTTAGATCCCGCATAGAGTCAAACTATGAATAACAAGCGTCCCGTAAAGGACAATATCACTTACCTCGTCAGATGGACGCCGCGAGCTGAATCCGTGATCATCGGTAGCGGATGCGGGAGCCTCGGCGCCCTTGAACAACACCTTCCAGACCTCTTCGTACGTAGCGTCGAAGATCCCATTCAAAGTCTGGTGCTGCGCCGGATCGAACTCCCACATATTGAAGCCCCGTCGTTGGCACGGGAGAATCTGGCGGATGAGCATGACCTGGACTACGTTGACAAGCTTGAGCTTCTTGTCCACCAGCTTTTTGACGCAGGCTTGGAGTCCGGTCAGCTCCTCCGAATCGCCCCAAATCCGGCCGCTCTCTTTCCAGGAAGTGAGCCATGTGGGGATGCCAGATCTGAATTTGGGGGCCGCTGCCCATTCGGGATCACGCGGCTCGGTGATGTAGAACCACCCCGATTGCCACCCCTTGATGGTTTCCACAAAGGTGCCCTCCAGCCACGTGACGTGGGACATCCTGCCCACCATGGCGCCTCCGCACTCCGCTTGGCTGCCCTTCACAACCTTCGGCTTGACACTGAAGGTCTTGAGCCACAAGCCGAAGTGGGGCTGGATGCAGAGGAAGGCCTCGCACACGACGATAAACGCCGAGATGTTGAGAATAAAATTCGGGGCCAGATCATGGAAATCTAGGCCGTAGTAGAACATGAGCCCCCGGACAAAGGGATGAAGTGGGAAGCCCAGTCCGCGGAGGAAATGGGGAAGGAATACTACCCTCTCATGGGGCCTGGGGGTGGGGATGAGCTCTCCCTCGTCAGGGAGCCGATGCGCGATGTCGCTGGACAAGTATCCGGCGCTGCGCAGCTTCTGGATATGCCCCTCCATGACGGAGGAGGCCATCCACTTGCCTCCCACTCCGGACATATTTGGAGAAGGTTGAGGTGAGATGTGCGGGCTTGGGCGCTAGAGCTCGAGTTCGCAGAGATGGATTAGCCAAGGAGGAAGAAGGCGCAGGTAAAAAGGTTGGATCTTTATCCCCTTATATGGGCGGATAGAAACACGCGTCCCCACCGGCCTGGTAAAACTCGCTTATCTCCCAAGCATCACAATCAATTGCGCGGTTGGGTTACCCACGTCCGTATTGATGGGAATCCTAGAATAAGGGGAGCATGATCTCTGCTTTGACAAGACGTGCCAAGGAAACCGCCTCGCTAAACGCGCTGAGGTGGAACAATAAATACAATTCGACTAAAGGCTTGGAAGTGGTGTGACGTTACGCCACAGAATACGTCAGCAAATTGATCTTGTGTAATATTATTCTCTCTACGGTGGTATGTGGAATTTATTTTTGCAGAGCCGGACACTATCCTGGTGTTCACAATCTTCTATAAATTATTCGGAGGAGGAACCCGCCTTGCAATGCCGAAGACAATATGCGCGCCGGACTCGTCGTCATTGAAGCCTGGTTCAGGGGCTACTGAGGGAGTCCCGGACTAGGGGGTGTCCGGATAGCCGAACTACCATCATCGGTCGGACTCCAAGACTATGAAGATACAAGATTGAAGACTTCGTCCCGTGTCCAGATTGGACTTTCCTTGGCGTGGAAGGCAAGCTTGGCGATACAGATATGTAGATCTCCTACCATTGCAACCGACTCTGTGTAACCCTAGCCCTCTCCGGTGTCTATATAAACCGGATGGCTTTAGTCCATAGGACGAACAACAATCATACCATAGGCTAGCTTCTAGGGTTTAGCCTCCTTGATCTCGTGGTAGATCTACTCTTGTAACCCACATCATCAATATTAATCAAGCAGGACGTAGGGTTTTACCTCCATCAAGAGGGCCCGAACCTGGGTAAAAACATCGTGTCCCTCGTCTCCTGTTACCATCCGCCTAGACGCACAGTTCGGGACCCCCTACCCGAGATCCGCCGGTTTTGACACCGACACTTAGTGATATGCTCCAAAGCCCTCAACTACTTTCTCACATCCACCTATGACCTAAACAAAAAGTCAAACTTGGCCCCACCGATTCTTTCTATCCGGCGCCACCGAGTTTAGATGTCATAGCCACTGCCACAAACCCTAGGCAAATCGGTCTCACCGATAGGGATCTCGGTCTCACTGAGATGGGATTGTAATCTCTCTGTCTCCCTTCGTAACGTTTTGGTCTCATGGAGATGAGCGATAGGTCCCACCCATATTGCAATGTGAACTCTTTGTTTCCTTTTCGTAACATTTCGGTCCCACCGAGTTTGCCTGACCAACTCTCTGGTTAGCTTATTACCAAAATCGGTCTCACCGAGTTTGTGTAATCGGTCTCACCAAGATTACATTATGCCCTAACCCTAATCATATCGGTCCTACCGAGTTGCATGTCGGTCCCATCGAAAATCATAACGGTCACATCATTTGCTAAATTGGCCCGACCAAGTTTCTCAATTCGGTCCCACTGAGATTGGTAAGTTGTGTGTAACGGTTAGATTTTGTGTGGAGGCTATATATACCCCTCCACCCTCTCTTCATTCATGGAGAAAGCCATCAGAACATGCCTACACTTCCAACTTACATTTTGTGAGAGAGAACCACCTACACTTGTGTTGAGGTCAAGATATTCCAATCCTACCATATGAATCTTGATCTCTAGCCTTCCCCAAGTTGTTTTCCACTCAAATCTTCTTTCCACCAAATCCAAATCCTATGATAGAGAGTTGAGTGTTGGGGAGACTATCATTTGAAGCACAAGAGCAAGGGTTCATCATCAACACACCATTTGTTACTTCTTGGAGAGTGGTGTCTCCTAGATTGGCTAGGTGTCACTTGGGAGCCTCCGTCAGGATTGTGGAGTTGAACCAAGGAGTTTGTACGGACAAGGAGAGCACCTACTTCATGAAGATCTACCCCTAGTGAGGCAAGTCCTTCGTGGGCGGCGGTCATGGTGGGATAGACAAGGTTGCTTCTTCATGGACCCTTCGTGGGTGGAGCCCTCCGTGGACTCGTGCAACCGTTACCCTTCGTGGGTTGAAGTCTCCATCAACATGGATGTACGATAGCACAACCTACCGGAACCACGGCTCAAAAATCTCCATGTCTCCAATTGCGTTTGCCTCCTCAAACTCCTCCCCTTTACCTTCATATGCAATTGTGTTACATTCCGCTGCTATACTCTAGAATTGCATGTGTAGGTTGATTGCTTGACTTGTGCTAAGTTGCTAAAATCTGCCAAGAATTAAAATTGGGAAAAGGAAAAGTTTTTATTTGGTCAAGTAGTCTAATCACCCCCCTCTAGACATACTTTCGATCCTACAAGTGGTATTAGAGCTTTGGTCTCCACTTTCTTTGATTTCCATAGCTTTTGGTAGTCATAGCCTTGGTTTCACAACCTGGGAGAGTATGGCGTCTAGCGAGGGAAATTATCACCGTAGAGGTCCTTACTTTGATGGTACTAATTTTGCTAGTTTGAAGCATAAGATGAAAAATGCATATTCTTGGACATAACCCTGCCGTATGGGCTATTGTGTGTATTGGCTTGCAAGGTGAATTCTTTGATGGGAAAGAACCGAACCGTTAAGCTAGTGCGAAAGAGTTGAAGATGCTGCAATACAACGCTCAAGCTTGTGATATCCTCTTCAACGGATTGTGCCCTGAACAATTCAACAAAATCAGCCGTCTTGAGAATGCAAAGGAAATTTGGGACACTTTTATTGACATGCACGAAGGTACCGACTCCATCAAGGAATCCAAATTGGATGTGCTTCAAAGTCAACTTGACAAGTTCAAGATGAAGGATGGTGAAGGTGTCACTGAAATGTACTCTAGGCTTGCTCTCATCACAAATGAGATTGCCGGCTTAGGAAGTGAAGAGATGACCGATAAATTCATAATCAAGAAGATCCTAAGAGCCTTGGATAGAAAATATGACACCGTGTGCACATTGATCCAAATGATGCCCAATTACAAGAATCTCAAGCCAACAGAGGTCACTGGAAGAATTGTTGCTCATGAGATGTCACTCAAGGATAAGGAAGAGCTCCACAACAAGTCAAGTGGTGCTTACAAAGACTCATGTGAAGCTCACACATCATCAAGTGAGAAACAAACCTTCAATGAAGAATTGACCCTAATGGTGAAGAATTTCAACAAGTTCTACAAGATTATAAGCAAGGAAAGAAGTTCCAAGTCAAGGTCCTACAATGACAAAAGATCTTCGAGTATAGAGCGTAATTGCTACAATTCTGGAAGACCCGGACACTATTCCAATGAGTGTATGGCTCCCTACAAAAGAAGAGAAGAATCACCTAAGAGAAGAAGTAGAAGAGAAGAATCACCACCAAGAGAGAGAAGGAGTAGACATGATCGTTATGAACGAAGAACATCCTGGAGAAGCAAGGATTCGGAAAGGAAGGACAAATCATCAAAGAGCTACACAAAACAAAGACATCAAGCTCATGTTGGTGAATGGGTATCCGGCTCCGACTCTAACCATCACTCCGAGAGAAGCTATCACTCTGACTCAGAACATACTCAAGATGAAGGTGTTGCCGGTCTAGCACTTGTGTCAACCAACCCCTACGACATATTTGACTCACCAAATGAAGGACTTGGAAGATGCTTCATGGCTAAAGGCCCAAAGGTATTACACCCCAAGTATGTTGATTTCAATAGTGATGAAGATGACTTGCTAGGTGATGATGATTTACTTGTTGACAACTCTAGTGATGAATACTATGATGAAACGTCAAATAATCATGCTAATCAAGATAAAACGAATGACAATGATAAGGAGAAGATTGAGCTTCTAACTAAAGAACTAAACACTCTTAAGTTAGCTCATGAAACTATCTTAGGAGATCATCGAGAACTTTTAAGGACTCATGAGAAATTACATTTTGAAAAGCTCAACCTTGGGCAAGAACATGAGTTTTTAAAGGCTATCAATGATGATCTTCGGAAGAAAAGTTCTTCTTACATTGCCAAGCATTTACTCTTATCTACTTACATGCCTCAAGTCAAGTCTAGTAACAAGTGCAAGAAATATTCTTCCTCTAGTAGTAACAACAATCATCATGCTAAATCCAATGTTGTTGCTTCTAGTAGTTCTTTTGATTCCACTAACGATTCTCTTAGCCAAGTAACACTTGAGCAAGAAAACAACTTATTGAAGGGAATTAGAGAAAGGTGTTTACAAGAGCCTTGCCGGAAGTAAGCAATTCGAGGAAATTGTACGCAAGCAAGGAAGGCACCGGAAGAACCAAGGTGTTGGTTTTGAACGAAAGTTCAATGCCATTGGAGTTGAGTGGGAAGAAGATCAATACCCCAAGACGAAGTTTGTTCCTCAACAAGAGAAGTATGATCCTACTTCTTTCAAAGGGACACAAGCTCAAGATGATCTTCCACCACAAGAACACAAGCAGAAAGGCCAGGACAAGCTTCAAGAGGAGATTTATGCATTTGAAGAAGCTCCTAAGGCCTTGGTCAAGTGGGTTCCCAAGACTACATCAAGTTCTACTTCATCAAGTACGACTACAACTCCAAGGATTCCCATCAAGATGGTGTGGATCCCGAAGAACAAGAACTAGAGAGTTCTTGAGGGTGACTCCGCCAACATACTTCACTCTTGTCATTTTGGAAAGAACAAGTGCAATCAATTTCCACATCTTGCACTAGTTCATGCAGTCACAAACCCTCGTTGGTAAGACAAGGGACAAGGTAACCCAATGCTTTCATAGACATCATCTTGTGTGTGTGCATCACTCTATGTCTATGGATATCCTTGTTTGTTCCTTGTTGGACTAACCCGTGTAGGTATTGAAAGTGCAACTCACTCCAAAGGATTGCTCCAAATGATCTACATCAACATAGAGCATCCACATCTTCAACACCTACATGCAGTCATCATCGACAAAACCCAAGGTTAGTTCATCCCTCTTAGGGGGGATCTCACATCTAGGGGGAGCTTTACTCTAAGAATTGAGCTAAAGCAACTCTAATGGTGTGAACACAACAATGCATTATGTAAAAGTGGCAACCCCACTTGAGCTTAAACGATGAGTATGACCTATGATCAAATGTTCTTATTTGACCCCTAAGTCAATATACTCATATATAGATGACCTAGTCATCGCCAATTGCTTGATAGAAGCTAGAATTGGTTGTGCATGCTTTGCCACATATTTTATCTGCAATTTTATTGTGTGAGCATGTCGTTTGCATACTTTACTCATTCGAGGACATCCACTTGTTGTTTTGCTTGTTTGGCTTCTTTTCTTTTGCCAAGTGGATGGACAAGAATGCCTAAGAACCTTCTCTAGCTATCTATGCTATTCTTGTCTCAAACTCTATTCATGCTATATCACAAAGTTTGATCAAGTCAGATTCGAACCACTCTGTGTGAGGAGCACTCAGAGTCCCCGATTCGTCATAGACTTAAACCTTCCAAAACCTCTTTGTGCATTTTGGTCTGACCGATCCATCCATTTCGGTCATACCGAGATCACTAAGTTGATCTAGGTTTTCAATCTCGGTGCAACCGATTTGAACTTTTCGGTCACACCGAGTTGCAGTAACTGCTTGCAGTTATGCATCTTGGTGCCACCGAGTTGTTCCACTCGGTCACACCGACAGGGTCAGGCTATATATATCCCCGGGCCAAAATTTGGAATTTTTTCCGAACCTCTTCGCCCGCGCACAGCCTGCTCTGCCTCCTCGGGTCTCTGGATCGTCCTCCTCGTCGCCAGCTACCTCCCGCCGCTGGTCTCTACCGCCGTCAACAGGATTCGTCACCGCCGTTGCCGCCGTAGGAAGTCCATCGCCGCATTAGGGTATGGACTTGATCTTTGTGCTATTCTCACTCCGATTCCTAGCACATTGCGTTGCCATGTATCTTGCCACGATTGAGATCATCCTATCCAGCGAAATCACTCCGTAGATTAGTTTTGGATTGAAAATTTAGGGTTAGGTTTCTGCTGAACTCATCTCGGACCGATCGAGTTGTAGAAATCGGTCCCACCAATTTGGCTTAGGCCAGTGCACATGTGATTCTCGATCTGACCGAGAATTGCAAATTGGTGTGACCGAGTTCAGGACTTTGTGAAACTCTAGCAGTCTCGGTGCCACCAAACTGTGACTCGGTCTGATCGAGTTCACTAGTTTAGGTTCCAAAAGCTGCTTCGGTATCACCGAGTTTACAAATCGGTAGCTCCGAAATGCTTTCTGTGGAAAACTAAAACTAAGTTTTTGACTCATTTTTTTTTGCAAAAACCTCTGTGCTTTGTGATGCTCATCCCCTCTACCTCATCTATATCTATTCACAGGGACTGCTGTCAGAGTTTGCATCATGTCAGATCAGAGTGACAGTCAGAACAGATCTGAGGAGCAAGTTCACATGAGTGAGGGAACTAGTCCCTCTAGCAGCTATGATGAGGATAGTAGGAGCACACCCAGCAACTTGCCAAAGGCAGCCACCAGGGCCAGAAAGAAAAAGACCTCAGATTATGAAGATGAGGACTATGTGGCAGTTGATGATGAGGCCACATCAAAGAAGAAGGTGCTGAAGAAGGAATATGGCACAACTGCTGCCATTAAGCCTGGTATGAAGACCAAAGCACCTGCAAGAAGGACTCCGATGTCAAAGGCCGGAGCATCCACTCAAGAGACTTTGGGATCTGAACCCAAAGAACCAGTTGTGGCTGAAAAGAAAAGGAAAGAAAGGGTCAAGAAGACAGTGGCCAGAGTTGTTGGAAAGCCCTCAATGATGGAAGATGAAGAAGAAGAGGTTGTTGCACCAACACCTAAAGCTCAAAAGCTAATGGGAGATGCTATAAGATCAAGGGCTGCTCCATCTAAGCCCAAAGATGCTCCCAAGGCTGCTGCTCCAAAACCCAAGTCTGCACCCAAGAGGAACACTAGGAGTATTCCAGCTGCAGAAAAGAACAAGGCCCGAGTGCCTGAAGCTGCTGAAGAAGAAGATGAAGACTCATTAGTCTTGAGAAAGTTGAAGCCCAAAATCCCAGAACATAATGATGCTCACCCAGTTGTAGAAGACATGAAGCTCAGGAAGGATGCACGACTTAGACAGTGGAGACTGACTGACCCCTATGCTGTCAGGAGAATAACTGCTATGGACTACAGGTTCCATACTAAGGAATAGTAGGATTTCTATGAGACAATGCTGCTTGACAAGAAGCCCATAGTCTGTGATATGAGATGGGTTGACTGGGACTATATCAAGAAGAATGAAGAGCACTATCCTGGAGTTTATGACAGTTTCAAGTCTTGTGGAGTAGTAGACTTTGCTGGGAAGAAGCTCACAAAGTGGAATGATGATGCCCGAAAACCCAGTCACCCCTCAACTGGAGGAGATGCTGGTTCCAGTGCCTTATCAGCCGCTAGAGAAGAAGGCCAAGAATAAAAGCAAGGGGCCCAAGAACGGGCTCCGCCACAAAGGTCCTCCGGAAGCTGTGTCCAGAGAGGCCGAGCCTGTCTCCTCCCGTGAGGAAGATGAGGATGAAGAAGAGGAGGAGGAGGATGAGGAAGAGGAGAGTGACTCCCCCCTGAAGACGAGGAGGGGAAAAAGGATAGCCTCCAAGAACCTAGAGGGGGCGATGCCGAAGAAAGGGTGAGTGCTCCTCTCGGACAGTTTGGACATGGAGTTCAAACACAACCCAGGGCGGGTCCAAAGGGAGAAGCCCCTGGCCGAAACGTAAGTATTAGAAACATACTCATTCAATCATCGATTTGATCTGCCTTTGTCATGCTCAACTTTTATGCTTTTTAGTCCTCCGCGCGAGATCCTGATCCCCTCTTCTTCAACGGGGAACTCTCTAGCCCCTGGGAAGGCGGAGAGTGACGACCCATCTTGCACCCTTTCTCCCCCTGCCATGGAGGACACCGAGGTGTCATCCCAAAGACCATCGACTGGTTGGGGAGGGGCAGACGAGACCGTCCAGAAGGCGCCCGATGTTAACACCTTGGACATTGTAGAGGGGGGCACGACGACCCCCATGACTGTAGAGGGTGGGGGCTTCAACAGTCTGGGCCTCCACCGAACACCATCCCGGAGCCTAGTTTGGCTCCAGGTTCGGGCAAACATCCCCCTTGGAAAGAGGGGGGAGGAGCAGGAGCTACGTCGGCGGCCTCTGCCAATCCGGAGGCCACTGACACTATGTGGGAGGCACTAGAACGTGCCTCCATCATAGAGGAACACCGCATCCTTATGGGTGCGGCTATGGAGAAGGTTCAGTCTACGAAGAGTGGACTGACCGAAGCCTTCCATAGCCTACTAACAGGCTTCGACGTAAGCAGCGTAATATCCTTCATGAGTATTTTGTATATATATGTGTGAGGCGAAGCCCATGTGTAGATAGTAGCCCATAAGACTCTGTCCGGATAAGATCAATCCGAACAGAGGATCATTAACAAGTATATAATGGAATGTATTTTGTATTTCAGAGGCTTCGAAGCTGGCGGCTACTGCCCAGGCCACAGAAATTGCCGAGCTCAATCGAAAGCTTCAGCTATCTGATGAGGAACTTGACCGTACCAACAAGCAGTTCGACAAAACCCAAGGTATGTGGTATTTCAGTATATCCGAAAATTTTATTCATGTGTAGTCGGTTTGAAACTGACTAAGAATGTTATGAATATACTCACAGTTGGCACAACCGAGGTTGAGTCCCTCAAGAGCGCCCTTTCCAAAGCTAAGAAGGAGGGAGAGGCGAGCAAGGTGGCCGTGGAAAAGGCGGCCAAGGCTCTAGAGGAAGAGCAAACCACCCACCGAAAACACGAGGCACGAGTGGGGGAAGTAGAACAGGAGCTCAAGGATGCCATCGCAAGGTGTGAGTCCTTGGAGCTGAAGAGTTCGGAGCAGGCCTTTGAACTCACCAAAGCTCTTGAGAAACTGAAGGAGGCCTGGGTTGATACCCAGGGCGCTCGCTAGGGGATACAAGAGGTGAAGCAGATTGCGGCCGGTAAGGCCTTTATCATGCAGGGTAGATATACTAGTAAGAGATATATTTTACTGACCAAAGCTTGGATTTCTCAAGGTGCCTTTGCTGATCTACCGGGGAGTATTGCGGATGCGGCTGCAATTTTCCGAGCCGAAGAGGGGAGCTCGACGGAGAAGTTATTCTGGTCGCAGTACCTTGCGCCAGAACTTCCCGTGCCCCTAAGCGACCTGTTGAAGCAGCTATCTGAGCTGCACAGGGTGGCCGGACTGGCCATGAAGGATGTTATAGTCCGTTTGTGGCCGGTCGACTCCATCCCTAATAGTCACTTCGGACTCGTGAAGAGGCTAGTGGAGGCACTTCCTCAGATCGATGCCGTCAAGCGGTTGTCCTGCATTGAAGGTGCCCGGATGGCCTTTGCCTATGTGAAGGTGCAGTGGGCAAAGATGAAGACCACCGAAATTGCTACCGCGGGGCCACCTGAAGGGAAGAGCACCGACAGCCGGAGAAGTACTTTGATGAGGTCCTCGAGGGAGCCCGCATTATGGAGGGCTAGTGTTCGAAGGACGTCAACTTTGAGTAGTTGAGTCCAGTTTGTAAGAGTCATGTAACAAACTCATGGTGTATGATATTTATGATTATGCTTTATTATTAGTATATCCTCCTATTTTGTTGTTTATATGTCTGAAAATTTACCAGTCGTCGGCTTCAACCCCCACGTAAATATTACAAGGGTGTTCAGGAACACATGACATCACTTGATCCAACGTCTTGGTCCGATGTAGGAGGCGTCTTGCAGAGTGAACTAGGAAATAAGACTATGCAGCTTTAGCACTTTCACTTAGCCATAAGAGTCCATCGATGGCGCTAAGTACTCGCCCCTCGTTGCATGATCGGCAATCCGGAGTGCGGAGCCTTTGCAATGCGGCTGGTCAAAAATCCAGCCCCTCGTATGACACGATGTAAATCGTGAACGATTCTTAGTATAATACTTAGTCACCGGATTGCTGACCTGCTCTCACCTATCATGACAGTTAGTTTTCGGCTTTCTTTACTGAGGTACTTAACCAGACGAACCGGAAATACAATCGCAATAGTTCTCCCTTTACTACCTTAGCCGAACATGCGGAATGTAAGGTGGCAAACACAGGAGCCGGGCAACCCAACTATAGACCAAAGACATGATTCAGAGCTGATGCATATAATGCCATATCCGGGACGCCGAAGAGTTTGCTATAGGTGTTTGGCCTTAAATATTTTGCGGGGCCGAATACAACCCCTAGTATGAAGACCATATCAAGCCACGTATGCCAGCCAAACATAAGGGGAAGCGCAGATGACGAGGAAAAAATCCAAAAACCCAACCAAGAAGGTGGTAATCATCTGTGCCCATTATATCTTTATTGATATGTCGGTGACAGGCAATGTAGTTCGATATTAGGGTCATATTACACGCCCAAAGAAAAAGGAAATATTTTACATACGGGAAAGTCTAACACAGGGCCTAAAAATCATAGTTCGGAAAAGAAACTCTAATGATGCCCTGCCGCATGTCTGCACCTTTTATCCTTAGTAGTGAGTCCTTTGGAGAGGAGTATTTGATGGTTTGAAACATGCCAAACCTAAAAGGATCTCCTGCGACGACCATCCTACAAGTAGGGCTCTCGTTGAACCCGCGTTAAAAGGAAAATGATATATGCGGTCCAATTATGGTCAAGCCATGTAGTGGACTATTCCGCAGTGTGCCTCCGGCACCGCCCAAGGTATTTTTAGTGCGTAATTATGTACGCGCGGTACATAAGACGCAACCTGGTAGGGCAGTCGGCGGAGGCCGAACTGCTAATCAAGGCCCGGATCCGTTTACTTATCGCTATTATGCGCGGACCAGACTCATTTGGATATGTCGTTGACTTTATTAGTCGGTGAATTGTTCGGCTTGATAAGGCCGCTGTACACTTCGGCTGCAAGGGCCGCGGTTTTCTCTTTAGTACGGAGTGAGTGCTCCATATTACCATGGATTGTAATAACGCCATGAGGTCTAGGCATTTTGGGCTTCAAGTAAGCATAATGCGGGACTGCATTAAAGCGGGCGAAAGCAGTTCGTCCGAGCAGTGCATGGTAGCTACTGCGGAAAGGGACGATGTCGAAGATTAACTCTTTGATGCAAAAGTTATCTGGGGAGCCGAATACTACCTCTAGTGTGATTGAGCCCGTACAACGGGCCTCCACTCCTGGTATCACACCTTTAAAGGTAGTGTTACTAGGCTTGATTCATGATGGGTCAATCCCCATCTTACAGACAGTATCTTGATAGACCAAGTTGAGACTGCTTCCTCCGTCCATAAGGACTCTAGTGAGGTGCTATCCGTCAATGATTGGATCAAGAACCAGGGCAGCCGAACCCCCATGACGGATACTGGTTGGGTGGTCCCTGCGATCAATGGTGATCGGACAGGCTGACTAGGGGTTAAATTTGGGAGCGATAGGCTCAACGGCATAGACGTCCCGTAATGCGCGTTTGCGCTCCCTTTTGGGGATATGAGTGACATATATCATGTTCATTGTCGAAATTGCTTCTGACCCTCAGTATTCGGCTGACGGGGCTCATCATTGTCTTCGCTTGGGGGCCCTTTTCCCTTATGTTCGGTATTTAACTTACCAGCTTGTTTGAAAACCCAACAGTTCCCGTTGGTATGATTTGCAGGCTTATCGGGTGTGCCATGAATCTGTCATGGCCTCTCGAGGATTTTGTCTAAGCTGGATGGCCCGTCTTTGCTGCCTTTGAAAGGTTTCTTCCACTGACAGGACTTATGTAACGCCCCGGATTCGTTGCGCCAGGTGTCCGCCAGTTATTCGCCGTCATTGCCATGTCATTTGCTTGCGTGTTGCATTTCATCATGTCATCATGTGCATTGCATTGCATACGTGCTCGTCTCATGCATCCGAGCATTTTCCCCGTTGTCCATTTTGCAATCCGGCGCTCCTATGTCATCCGGTGTTCCCCTTTCGTCTCTCTTGTGTGCGGGTGTTAAACGTTCTCGGAATAGACCGAGGTTTGCCAAGCGGCCTTGGTATAACACCGGTAGACCGCCTGTCAAGTTTCGTGCCATTTGGAGGTTGTTTGGTACTCCAACGGTTAACCGGGTAACCGTAAAGCCCCTCTCTCTTTGCAGCACAACACCCCTTCCAAAGTGGCCCAAAACCCATCTAACTCCCCTCCATGCTCTCGGTCGTTCGATCATGATCGTGTGGGCGAAAACCGCTCCTCATTTGGACTCTCCTAGCTCCCTCTACCTATAAAACTAGCCCCTCCCCCGAAATTCGCGGATCATTCCCCTCGAAACCCTAGAAATTCCTCCCCGCGCCGCCGGACGCGTCCACCCCCGGCCGGACACGTCCGCCGGCCACGTCGCCCCAACCAATGACACGCTGCCACGTCGCCCCGCCGCCGCCCGCAGCCAACCAGCCGCCGCCACCTCACCCTCTCTCTCTCCATCCCGCCGCCGGCCCGCTGCAGGCCCGCGGGGCCCGGTCGCCGCCG
>NC_041387.1:86510842-86517910 GCF_002162155.2 Triticum dicoccoides | reverse complement strand
CGCGTCGCCTCCCGCGCCGCCGCGGAGCTCCGGCTCCGTCCCCGGCGACCGCGCCCCTCCCTCCGGCCGGATCCGGCGAGATCCGGCCCGGATCCGCCCGTCTCCGGCGACCCCGCCATCCCCGGCGTGTACTCAAGCGAAATCCGGCCTGCCTCGGAATCCGTGCCGCGGCGGTTGACTTTTCCCCGCGAGGTTGAAATTCTTCCAAGTCCCTGTTTTCTAACATAATCATGCCATGTTCATGCCATCGTATCTCTGCATCCGTAGCTTCGCTTTGTGCGTGTAATATGTCAAATTGTTCGCCTCGACGAGTACATCATTTTATTCCATTGCATCATATTCATTTGAGCTCATCTTGATGCCCGAATCATCGTGGTAAGAGTGCTTCGTGATGTTTTCTGCTGTCTGTTATCAGAACGAGCTCTTTTGTCATTTTTGCCATGATTGATGTGTGCATCCTATGAGGTTGATGTCTTCATGTGTTTTGAACTATGCTATGTCTTCTTTACATAGGTGCTTACCATGTATTTTTGTGATCAATGTGGTGACTAGCACAAGCATGCAAACTAGGCATCGTGATGTTGCTGTTTTAGTTCCTGTTCTGCTGTAATTTTGATGCCATGTAAACTTGATGCTATAGAGAGATCCATGCATATTTAGGGATACTTCAGTAAGGGTGTTTTGAACAATAGGTTATTTTCTATCCATTCATGCCCTTTTTTGCAATTATGGAGTAGTCTAGACTGTCATTTTCGTGCTCTACTTTTGCTTCAAAATGTTTCCTGGCAGATTGTTTACATGTTATTCAATTTGGCCAAGCTTGCTATAGTTGATCTTTGAATGCTATGGACTTGTTATTGACTTGGTTTGTTCCAGAAACATGCCTTTTTGATGATGCTATGCTTATCTTGTCATGCAATGTCTTGTGGTGAGTGAATCGAGCTTGTTAAGTAGTGTTCATGATGTTGCTGTTTCGCTAGGCTGAATCTGTTATTTCGCGATGCTATATAAACCTGATCCTACTAATCATTCTATGCGTAATCTGGAGATGTTCTATAAACATGTTTTGATCTACATATCATGCTTTATCCATACATGCCCCTAGTAGCATTTATAGCTTGCTGTAGATTGTTCATATCTTGCTCCAAAGTTGCTTCATAATGTTGCTGTCAGCCTGTTAACATTAAGTTCACTTGTTTCCATGTGTTTTGCTAGTGATCCATGCACCCTATGACCTTGCTATTGCCATTCTTAGCTTCACAAACATGCCTTTTTACTGTTGGGTGCCTTGCCATGCCATGTTTTTCTCTGTAGTGAGTGGTACAAGCTCATTAACATGCCTTCATAATTCTGTTTCTGCCATGTTTGAATCTGTTTAATAACTTGCTATGTTTACGTGGGTGCCATCATATTTTCTGATCCCTTTTGGCTTATGGTCAGTAAGGGACTTTTGATCTATGATTTGAGTAGAATCATGCCATGACTTTGTTTGTTATGATAAGTTCCTGTAACATGTTGTTTGATAGCTCTGAACATTGTATCGAGATGTTATTTTCTGCAAAGTCTGAAATTGTTATAACTTGCAATCTTACCATGTGTGTATGAGCATGTTCAAGTGATTTCTGGAGATAGCTCAGTGTTCATGTTTTGTAATGCTTTACCTGTACATCATGTCCATGCCTTTTGTTATTATGTTGGGGTGCTGTAGCATATAGTTTTGATGCTTGCAATATGCCTAGTCGCTATTTTGGACAGCTTGTCCTTTAAACTTGTTTCATGTGTGTGTGTTGAACCGTTGCTCCGTTTTGAGTGTGCTTTATATGAAACTTGCTTAGAATTGCACGTAGTTTCATATTATCATGTTTCATCCTTGTTTTGAGGTGTTTGCTTGATGTTTGAGTGCATTTTGCATCAATGCCATGTTTGACTTGTTTTGCTCAGATCTTCTAGACCGTAGCTCCGAACTAAATGAACTTTATATGTAACTTGACTAGAATCTCGTGTAGATCATCCTTGTACATCTTAACTTGATGTTTAACAACTTGAACATAAGGTTTATTCAGATCTGGCCAAATTTCGAAATTTGCATATGAGGACTTACCGGAATTGTTATATGTTGTTCCCGGCCTCATTTAAACTTGCCTTGATGTGTTGCTCTTGTTTGCATCATCTCTTGCCATGAGTAGCTTCATGTAGTCTTGGCATGCATCATGCTTGTTCGTGCATCATGCCTTGTTCATGTGTGGTGTGTTTACCTTGTTGTGTGCTTCTTCTCGATAGTTCCTGTTTCGTTGCGATCGTGAGGATTCGTTCGTCTTCGCTTGGTTCTACTTCATCCGTTCGTCTTCTTCATGGACTCGTTCTTCTTCCTTGCGGGATTTCAGGCAAGATGACCGCTACCCTGGATCTCACTACTATCATTGCTATGCTAGTTGCTTCGTTCTATCGCTTTGCTGCGCTACCTATTACCTGTTTATCAAGCCATCCCAAATTGCCATGAGTCTCTAACCTTTGACACCTTTCCTATGCAAACCATTGATTGGCTATGTTACCGCTTTTGCTCAGCCCCTCTTATAGCGTTGTTAGTTGCAGGTGAAGTTGAAGATTGCTCCATGGTGGACAGGATTTTGGTTGGGATATCACAATATCTCTTATATTATTAATGCATCTATATATTTGGTAAAGGGTGGAAGGCTCGGCCTTATGCCTGGTGTTTTGTCCACTCTTGCCGCCCTAGTTTCCGTCATACCGGTGTTATGTTCCCGGATTTTGCGTTCCTTACGCGGTCGGGTAATTTATGGGACCCCCTTGACAGTTCGCTTTGAATAAAACTCCTCCAGCAAGGCCCAACCTTGGTTTTACCATTTGCCTCACCACCACCCACCCTTTCCCTTGGGTCGGCCAACCCAAGGGTCATCTTTATTTTAGCCCCCCCGGGCCAGTGCTTGTCTAAGTGTTGGTCCAAACTAGAGCACCGTGCGGGACCATTTCCTTGGCAACTTGGATTCGTCGGTTCCTGTACGCTTCGCTTATCCGGTGTTGCCCTGAGAACGAGATATGTGCAGCTCCTATCAGGATTGTCGGCGCATCGGGCAGCTTTGCTGGTCTTGTTTTACCATTGTCGAAATGTCTTGTAAACCGGGATTCCGAGTCTGATCGGGTCTTCCTGGGAGAAGGTCTATTCCTTCGTTGATCGCGAGAGCTTGTCATGGTCTAAGTTGGGACACCCCTGCAGGGTATAATCTTTCGAAAGCCGTGCCTGCGGTTATAGGCAGATGGGAATTTGTTAATGTCCGGTTGTAGATAACTTGACACCAGATCCGAATTAAAACGCATCAACCGCGTGTGTAGCCGTGATGGTCTCTTTTCGGCGGAGTCCGGGAAGTGAACACGGTTTCTGGGTTATGTCTGACGTAAGTAGGAGTTCAGGATCACTTCTTGATCATTACTAGTTGACGACCGTTCTGCTTGCTCTCTTCTCGCTCTTATTTGCGTATGTTAGCCACCATATATGCTTAGTCGCTGCTGCAGCCTCACCACTTTGCCCCTTCCTATCCTATTAAGCTTTGCTAGTCTTGATACCCATGGTAATGGGATTGCTGAGTCCTCGTGGCTCACAGATTACTACAACAACAGTTGCAGGTACAGGTTGTGCGATGATCATGACGCGAGAGCGATGCTTGATCGTGTTGAGTTCTTCTTCTGCTTCTTCTTCGATCAGGGGATAGGTTCCAGGTCGGCAGCCTGGGCTAGCAGGGTGGATGTCGTTTGAGTTTCTGTTTGTGTTTCATCCGTAGTCGGATGATGCTCTTATGTATGATGATGTTGTATTCGTGTGGCATTGTATGCCTTATGTATGTATCCCCATCTATTATGTAATGTTGATGTAATGATATCCACCTTGCAAAAGCATATCAATATGCGGGTCTATCCTTGGTGGGACCTTCGAGTTCCTTTTGGATATGGTCGCATATTGGGCGTGACAAGTTGGTATCAGAGCCTCGACCGACCCTAGGAGCCCCCTTGATTGATCGTGTAGTTTGGCCGATGTCGAGTCTAGAAGAAAACTGTTCTCGGAATCTAGTTATATCGAAGAGTAGGAATTGTTTTTACTCCTCAGTCCCCTTCGTCGCTCTGGTGAGGAATCTTGACGTAGGTGTTTTGAATTATTCCTCTTCCCCTTTCAAATTTTCTTTAGGATCACGCAGTTGGTTTTCCGATCGTTGGTTCTCAGCTCTTTTTATCTGGTGCATTTCTCGTCAAGTCGACTTGAGCCTCTTCATCGTTCCCGAAGCTGTTTCTCTGTCCTCAGTTGTTTTCTTTTCCCACCCGCCCTCCCTTTTCTTCTTGAAGCCGGAGTCAATAATCGAGTATCCATCCTACTCGTGCGAAGCCTTTGCTTTCTTTCCTCAATGATTTCAACCGGTGTTGTCTCTTCAAGATATTTGTCGATTTCCCCTTCCAAGTTGCCTTTGTTTTCCCGCCCTCCCACCCTTTTTCTTCCCGGAGCCTGAGTCTCTTTCGAGCATCAATTTCATTCGTGTCGAGCCTCTTCAGTTTTTCGTCAATTGTTTCAACCGGTGAATTCTCATTTTGTTCGACATTCTTCAGCTCTTTTTCTTTCCGGTGGATTCAATTCAAGTTTTTTGGGTTGATCATATTCTTTTCCTCGAAGTGTTCTCCTTGCTCGTTCGCCTCTCACCAGTTCATCCTTCCGAAGTGTTCAAGTCATCTCAGGAGATTCGTTTGTGTTCTAATTAATTCGAGGTTGTCACCTGATTCAAATATTTTTATTGTTCCCGTGCATCATCTATCTGTTCAACAATCCTTTTCAACGGTTTATTCTTTTCAGTGGGCCCTAACCCATAGGTCTTTTTCCAGGATCTTACCTGACTCTTCTAATTTCCCCGGAGCTATTCTCAATTCTTTTCAAGTATGACGTAAGAATGGATTTCATCAGTCAGATACCTTTCCAAGATCAATTTCAAATCTTTTTCATTGTTGGCTCAACCTCTTTGCTTTCCATTCTACCGGAGTACCTCAGTAATTTTGGTGGTTTTTTCTCGTCATCTTTTGAAGATAGAAGAAGAGTTCCTTCTAAATCTTGTCCGTTCTTCCGAAGATTCTTGGTTCTAGCTTCATATCATCCTCTCGAATTATTCCATTTGTCAGATATTCCTTTTCTCAACCATCCGGAGTTTGTCAGGAGTTGATTTATGTTTCTTTTCACCGGAGGCCATCTTTCCAGTCATCATTCTCTATTTATCCCGGTGCTTCGTTCAAGTATTCTTTATCAGCTCGTTGTCTCTTTGTTCTTTTGCTTCTAAATCCCCTCCAGCTTATTTGTTCTTCTAATTCTTCCCGGTGATTCATTCTCTTTCATCAGTCATTTTTGAATTCATGGTGGTTCCTTCAGATTCTTTTTCCTTGTTTATCATCCAATCCATTCGTTTCTTTCCAATCATACCGGTGGTTCATGAAGATTTTCTCAAGTTTGCGGCATGTCACTTCTCAATCCTTTTTCAAGAAGAATAAGTAATATGCAAAATCCATGTCATCAATTTAATTTGATGAAGGATAAGCATACAATAAATCTTTTTCTTATTTCATCCAAGTGATTAATCCCTTCCTTTGGAGTTTGTTCTTGATGAATAAATTCTAGTTCAAAGTGTTTTTCATCTTTTCTTTTCCGGAGTTCTAATTTCCTCAGCCATTTCGTCGGAACCTCAAACTAAATCATCGCAAGGCTCATCTTATTCGTTCGTCCTTCATTCTATCTCATCATATTTTTGTTACCGGAGTTCTCCATGGTGGTTCTTCATGATTTAATTCATTTCTCAAGTGTTCATCAAGATTCTTATCGAAGGAGCTGAAGCATCTTTTCTTCTCGCGTCTCGAAGCACAAATAATTCTTCATTTTCTTTTGAAGTGAAGTTTTGCATTTCTTCGTTCTTCTCAGATATTCAAATCCGTTCAATCCTTCCTTCTAAGTTCTTTTCATTCAACTCTTTCAATTCTTTTCGGAGATTTTGGGTCATGTCTTCATCAAGTATCGTTCCATCCTCTCTAGTTCATGTTCTATTCTTTCCTTGTTCAGTCGGAGTGCTGCCTAAATCCTTTCAGTCTTATTCGTTTCTTTTCTCATTCTAACCACTCCGGTTAGAACGAGTGATTTCATAGTCTATCTGATTCCGTGAGCTTTCGATTATCGTCATTCTCGTCGTTCCTCTCTTCTTCTCGAGTGCTCTCGATTCTTTGCTTCTTCTCTGGAGTTCTTGTTTCACCTCATCCTTTTTCCCTTCCGTCTCGGTCCTAAGATCTCGGGACGAGATCTCTTGTTAGTGGAGGAGTGTTGTAACGCCTCGGATTCGTTGCGCCAGGTGTCCGCCAGTTATTCGCCGTCATTGCCATGTCATTTGCTTGCGTGTTGCATTTCATCATGTCATCATGTGCATTACATTGCATACGTGCTTGTCTCATGCATCCGAGCATTTTCCCCGTTGTCCGTTTTGCAATCCGGCGCTCCTATGTCATCCGGCGTTCCCCTTTCGTCTCTTGTTGTGTGCGGGTGTTAAACGTTCTCAGAATGGACCGAGGTTTGCCAAGCGGCCTTGGTATAACACCGGTAGACCGCCTGCCAAGTTTCGTGCCATTTGGAGGTCGTTTGGTACTCCAACGGTTAACCGGGTAACCGTAAAGCCCCTCTCTCTTCGCAGCCCAACACCCCTTCCAAAGTGGCCCAAAACCCATCTAACTCCCCTCCATTCTCTCGGTCGTTCGATCACGATCGTGTGGGCGAAAACCGCTCCTCATTTGGACTCTCCTAGCTCCCTCTACCTATAAAACTAGCCCCTCCCCCGAAATTCGCGGATCATTCCCCTCGAAACCCTAGAAATTCCTCCCCGCGCCGCCGGACGCGTCCGCCCCCGGCCGGACACGTCCGCCGGCCACGTCGCCCCAACCAATGACACGCTGCCATGTTGCCCCGCTACCGCCCGCAGCCAACCAGCCGCCGCCACCTCACCCTCTCTCTCTCCATCCCGCCGCCGGCCCGCGCGGCCCGCTGCA
>NC_041387.1:86440046-86510246 GCF_002162155.2 Triticum dicoccoides | reverse complement strand
GCCGCCGCGCTACGCCCGCGCCCTCCGCTGCCGCCTCCGTTCGCCTCCCGCGTCGCCTCCCGCGCCGCAGCGGAGCTCCGGCTCCGTCCCCGGCGACCGCGCCCCTCCCTCCGGCCGGATCCGGCGAGATCCGGCCCGGATTCGCCCGTCTCCGGCGACCCCGCCATCCCCGGCGTGTACTCCGGCGAAATCCGGCCTGCCTCGGAATCCATGCCGCGGCGGTTGACTTTTCCCCGCGAGGTTGAAATTCTTCCAAGTCCCTGTTTTCTAACATAATCATGCCATGTTCATGCCATCGTATCTCTGCATCCGTAGCTCCGTTTTGTGCGTATAATATGTCAAATTGTTCGCCTCAACGAGTACATAATTTCATTCCATTGCATCATATTCATTTGAGCTCATCTTGTTGCCCGAATCATCGTTGTAAGAGTGCTTCATGATGTTTTCTGCTGTCTGTTATCAGAACGAGCTCTTTTGTCATTTTTGCCATGATTGATGTGTGCATCCTATGAGGTTGATGTCTTCATGTGTTTTGAACTATGCTATGTCTTCTTTACATAGGTTCTTACCATGTATTTTTGTGATCAATGTGGTGACTAGCACAAGCATGCAAACTAGGCATCGTGATGTTGCTGTTTTAGTTCCTGTTCTGCTGTAATTTTGATGCCATGTAAACTTGATGCTACAGAGAGATCCATGCATATTTAGGGATACTTCAGTAAGGGTCTTTTGAACAATAGGTGATTTTCTATCCATTCATGCCCTTTTTTGCAATTATGGAGTAGTCTAGACTGTCATTTTCGTGCTCTACTTTTGCTTCAAAATGTTTCCTGGCAGATTGTTTACATGTTATTCAATTTGGCCAAGCTTGCTATAGTTGATCCTTGAATGCTATGGACTTGTTATTGACTTGGTTTATTCCACAAACATGCCTTCTTGATGATGCTATGCTTATCTTGTCATGCAATGTCTTGTGGTGAGTGAATCGAGCTTGTTAAGTAGTGTTCATGATGTTGCTGTTTCGCTAGGCTGAATCTGTTATTTCGCGATGCTATATAAACCTGATCCTACTAATCATTCTATGCATAATCTGGAGATGTTCTATAAACATGTTTTGATCTATATATCATGCTTTATCCATACATGCCCCTGGTAGCATTCATAGCTTGCTGTAGATTGTTCATATCTTGCTCCAAAGTTGCTTCATAATGTTGCTGTCAGCCTGTAACATTAAGTTCACTTGTTTCCATGTGTTTTGCTAGTGATCCATGCACCCTATGACCTTGCTATTGCCATTCTTAGCTTCACAAACATGCCTTCTTACTGTTGGGTGCCTTGCCATGCCATGTTTTGCTCTGTAGTGAGTGGTACAAGCTCATTAACATGCCTTCATAATTCTGTTTCTGCCATGTTTGAATCTGTTTAATAACTTGCTATGTTTACGTGGGTGCCATCATATTTTCTGATCCCTTTTGGCTTATGGTCAGTAAAGGACTTTTGATCTATGATTTGAGTAGAATCATGCCATGCCTTTGTTTGTTATGATAAGTTCCTGTAACATGTTGTTTGATAGCTCTGAACATTGTATCGAGATCTTATTTTCTGCAAAGTCTGAAATTGTTATAACTTGCAATCTTACCATGTGTGTTTGAGCATGTTCTAGTGATTTCTGGAGATAGCTCAGTGTTCATGTTTTGTAATGCTTTACCTGTACATCATGTCCATGCCTTTTGTTATTATGTTGGGGTGCTGTAGCATATAGTTTTGATGCTTGCAATATGCCTAGTCGCTATTTTGGACAACTTGTCCTTTAAACTTGTTTCGTGTGTGTGTGTTGAACCGTTGCTCCGTTTTGAGTGTGCTTTATATGAAATTTGCTTAGAATTGCACGTAGTTTCATATTATCATGTTACATCCTTGGTTTGAGGTGTTTGCTTGATGTTTGAGTGCATTTTGCATCAATGCCATGTTTGACTTGTTTTGCTCAGATCTTCTAGACCGTAGCTCCGAACTAAATGAACTTTATATGTAACTTGACTAGAATCTCGTGTAGATCATCCTTGTGCATCTTAACTTGATGTTTAACAACTTGAACATAAGGTTTATTCAGATCTGGACAAATTTCGAAATTTGCATATGAGGACTTACCGGAATTGTTATATGTTGTTCCCGGCCTCATTTAAACTTGCCTTGATGTGTTGCTCTTGTTTGCATCATCTCTTGCCATGAGTAGCTTCATGTAGTCTTGGCATGCATCATGCTTGTTCGTGCATCATGCCTTGTTCATGTGTGGTGTGTTTACCTTGTTGTGTGCTTCTTCTCGATAGTTCCTGTTTCGTTGCGATCGTGAGGATTCGTTCGTCTTCGCTTGGTTCGACTTCATCTGTTCGTCTTGTTCATGGACTCGTTCTTCTTCCTTGCGGGATTTCAGGCAAGATGACCGCTACCCTGGATCTCACTACTATCATTGCTATGCTAGTTGCTTCGTTCTATCGCTTTGCTGCGCTACCTATTACCTGTTTATCAAGCCATCACAAATTGCCATGAGCCTCTAACCTTTGACACCTTTCCTATGCAAACCATTGATTGGCTATGTTACCGCTTTTGCTCAGCCCCTCTTATAGCGTTGTTAGTTGCAGGTGAAGTTGAAGATTGCTCCATGGTGGACAGGATTTTGGTTGGGATATCACAATATCTCTTATATTATTAATGCATCTATATATTTGGTAAAGGGTGGAAGGCTCGGCCTTATGCCTGGTGTTTTGTTCCACTCTTGCCGCCCTAGTTTCTGTCATACCGGTGTTATGTTCCCGGATTTTGCGTTCCTTACGCGGTCAGGTAATTTATGGGACCCCCTTGATAGATCGCTTTGAATAAAACTCCTCCAGCAAGGCCCAACCTTGGTTTTACCATTTGCCTCACCACCACCTACCCTTTCCCTTGGGTCGGCCAATCCAAGGGTCATCTTTATTTTAGCCCCCCCGGGCCAGTGCTTGTCTAAGTGTTGGTCCAAACTAGAGCACCGTGCGGGACCATTTCCTTGGCAACTTGGATTCGTCGGTTCCTGTACGCTTCGCTTATCCGGTGTTGCCCTCAGAACGAGATATGTGCAGCTCCTATCGGGATTGTCGGCGCATCGGGCGGCTTTGCTGGTCTTGTTTTACCATTGTCGAAATGTCTTGTAAACCGGGATTCCGAGTCTGATCGGGTCTTCCTGGGAGAAGGTCTATTCCTTCGTTGATCGTGAGAGCTTGTCATGGGCTAAGTTGGGACACCCCTGCAGGGTATAATCTTTCGAAAGCCGTGCCTGCGGTTATAGGCAGATGGGAATTTGTTAATGTCCGGTTGTAGATAACTTGACACCAGATCCGAATTAAAACGCATCAACCGCGTGTGTAGCCGTGATGGTCTCTTTTCGGCGGAGTCCGGGAAGTGAACATGGTTTCTGGGTTATGTCTGACGTAAGTAGGAGTTCAAGATCACTTCTTGATCATTACTAGTTGACGACCGTTCTGCTTGCTCTCTTCTCGCTCTTATTTGAGTATGTTAGCCACCATATATGCTTAGTCGCTGCTGCAGCCTCACCACTTTGCCCCTTCCTGTCCTATTAAGCTTTGCTAGTCTTGATACCCATGGTAATGGGATTGCTGAGTCCTCGTGGCTCACAGATTACTACAACAATAGTTGCAGGTACAGGTTGTGCGATGATCATGACGCGAGAGCGATGCTTGATCGTGTTGAGTTCTTCTTCTGCTTCTTCTTCGATCAGGGGATAGGTTCCAGGTCGGCAGCCTGGGCTAGCAGAGTGGATGTCGTTTGAGTTTCTGTTTGTGTTTCATCCGTAGTCGAATGATGCTCTTATGTATGATGATGTTGTATTCGTGTGGCATTGTATGCCTTATGTATGTATCCCCATCTATTATGTAATGTTGATGTAATGATATCCACCTTGCAAAAGCGTTTCAATATGCGGGTCTATCCTTGGTGGGACCTTCGAGTTCCTTTTAGATAGGGTCGCATATTGGGCGTTACAACATAGGATCGCTGAATCCAGCGTTGACTGTCGTATCGTGTGCATCATCGTTGTTGTTCTGATGTTTGTTTTTATTGCGGCGAGGTTTACCAGTGCCGTCCCGCACTTCGGAGGTGCCTGGGTCGCCTGAGCTGTTGCTTCTACGAGCCAGCCAACTGTCTTCGCCCGCACAGAAGCGGGTCATGAGTGCCGTTAAGTCTGGCATGGTCTTCGGCTTTTCCTGCCCGAGGTGTTGGGCGAGCCATTCGTCACGGACGCTGTGTGATGTCGCTTGAAGCTACATCGGTATTTCCCCAAAGAGGAAGGTGAGGGAGTCCTGGATTAAGGGGTCCTCGGACGGCCGGACTATGGATATGGACCGGACTGTTGGGCTATGAAGATACAAGACTGAAGATTCTCTCCTGTGTCCGGATGGGACTCTCCTTGGTGTGGAGGGCAAGCTTGGTGATCGGATATGTAGATTCCTTTCTCTGTAACCGACTTTGTACAACCCTTGTCCCCTTCGGTGTCTATATAAACCGGAGGACTTAGTACGTAGGGACAGATACACAATCCTCATAGGCTAGACTTCGAGGGTTTAGCCATTACGATCTCGTGGTAGATGAACTCTTGTAATACTCATATCATCAAGATCAATATAGCAGGAAGTAGGGTATTACCTCGGTAGAGAGGGCCCGAACCTGGGTAAACATCATGTCCCCCGCCTCTTGTTACCATCGACCTTAGATGCACAGTTCGGGACCCCCTACCCGAGATCCTCTGGTTTTGACACTGACATTGGTGCTTTCATTGAGAGTTTTGCTGCATCGTCACCAGTAGGTTTTGATGGCTCCATCAATCATCCACAACAATGCAGTCCAGGGTGAGGTTTTCCTCCCCGGATAGATTTTCGTATTCGGCGGCTTCACACAGCAGGCCAACTCGCTTGGCCATTTGGAGAAGATCGACAGCTATGCCCCTGGCCATCAGGTCAAGTTTGGAAGCTTGAACTATACCGTCGACATCCATGGAGACTTGATCTTCGACGGATTCGAGCCCATGACAGCAGCACCCTGCCGCCATGATGAACATGACCTAAATCTGTCATCGGACCGTGCTCAGGAGATAGCGCCTGTGACTGCTTTGGCCCTAGATCTGGAGCAGATTGCGCCATTCGAGGACAGGAAGCTCAACCACACCACGGAAGCCGCAGACTAAGCGGCGCTAGAGCCGAACAAAAATCTGACCTTGAACGAGGCCTGTGTCATTGAAACCTCAGAGTCGGCTCCGGCCATAGGTTCCAAACCGCATACATCCGCGCCTACCGATCATGCACCAATCATTGAGTTTAGCTCTGCAGATATCTTCTGGCACTCAAATTTAGGCGATGTGCTAAACTCATTAAGGGCCCTTGCCTTATTTGGGGATTTTCAGCCGAACTATATCCGTTTCGGATTGGAAGCTGAGAGCGGAGAATTACAATCCCCACCCACCACCCACTTCATAGTCACCGTTGAAGATTTAACCGGCATGCTTGATTACGACTCTGAAGACATCGACGGTATGGACGACGGCGCTGGAGAGGAGCAGATGCAAGAGCCACCGCGCACAGGACACTGGAAGGCCACCTCCTCATATGACGTATATATGGTGGATACACCCAAGGAAAACAATGGCGATGACAAAAAGGATTCAGTCGAGAAGAAGCCTCTTGAGAAGCAGCCAAAGCACCGACGTCAGCGGCGCCGCTCTAAATCATGCCATGGGAAAAACAGCGATACCGGCACAGGAGAAAATAATACTCCGGACGATGCCGAAGACAATGAAGACCCAGTTGAGCCAACTTCCGAACAGGCCGAACGGGAAGACGGGAGAGCCAGCCCTGATGAACAGGACATGAATGAGGACTCAAAGGACAGTAATTACATGCCTCTCTCCGAGGACAAGGTGAGCCTCGACGACGAAGAATTTATTGTGCCTGAGGAACCCGTCGAGCAGGAGTGTTTTAAGCGCCGGCTAATAGCCACTACAAAGAGCCTGAAGAAGAAGCAGCAGCAACTTCAAGCTGATCAAGATCTGCTCATCGATAGATGGACTGAGGTCCTGGCAGCCGATGAATATGGCCTCAAGCGCCCAACCAAAAGTTACCCGAAACTCAAATGGCTACCTCAGTTTGATGACGAGGCGCTACCAGCGCATGATGTGGCTGACCGACCACCACGTGGATGGGATAAAGCGGCAACTAAGTCCGAACACCAGCCCGCACTACCTCGCCGAAAAAATAGAAAACACAACAGCTCGGGGATACACACATGACCTGCGGCATGACTTAGAAGACAGAGCAGGCAAGACCAGATCGATCTATGGATCGCGGGGGCGCGCCCCAATGCACAACGATGGCCACCTTGCCGAACAAAACAAATATAACCCTGTTCGGGCCGAATTCCGCAAACCAGCTCCACCCAAGCTGTGTCGCGACGTGGCCCGACACAGAGGCGCCACACACCCCCTATGCTTCACTGATGAAGTAATGGAACATGAATTCCTAGAAGGGTTTAAACCCGTAAACATTGAATCATATGATGGGACAACAGATCTCGCGGTATGGATTGAGGACTTTCTTCTCCATATTCATATGGCCCGCGGTGATGATATCCATGCCATCAAGTACCTAGCGCTAAAACTCAAGGGACCAGCTCGACACTGATTGAATAGTCTGCCCGAAAACCTCATCGGCAGTTGGGAGAACCTGGAAGATGCCTTCCTTAACAACTTCCTTGACATCGGAGAGTGAACAAATTACTGTCGAGCAATTGATAGAAAAGCGCATAATTATGACGACACCTAAGGCAATGATCATGAACATAGGCATCATGTCTGTGTCAAGTAGACCGACTCCTGCCTGCATCTACTACTATTGCTCCAGACATCGACCGCTATCCAACATGCATCTAGAGTATTAAGTTCATAAGAACGGAGTAACGCATTAAGCAAGATGACATGATGTAGAGGGATAAACTCAAGCAATATGATATAAACCCCATCTTTTTATCCTCGATGGCAACAATACAATACGTGTCTTGCTGCCCCTATTGTCACTGGGAAAGGACCCCACAAGATTGAACCCAAAGCTAAGCACTTCTCCCATGGCAAGAAAGATCAATCTAGTAGGCCAAAATAAACCAATAATTCAAACAGACTTGCAAAGATATCAAATCATGCATATAAGAATTCAGAGAAGAACCAAATAATATTCATAGATAATCTTGATCATAAATCCACAATTCATCGGATCTCGGCAAACACACTGCAAAAGAATATTACATCAAATTGATATCCAAGAACATCAAGGAGAACTTTGTATTGAAAATCAAAGAGAGAGAAGAAGCCATCTAGCTAATAACTATGGACCCGAAGGTCTGTGGTAAACTACTCACGCTTCATCAGAGAGGTAATGGTGTTGATGTAGAAGCCCTCCATGATCGATTCCCCCTCCGGGAGATTGCTGAAAAAGGCCCCAAGATGGGATCTCATGGGTATAGAAGGTTGCGGCGGTGGAAGAGTGGTTTCGTGGCTCCCCCTGATGTTTTTAGGGTATAAGAGTATATATAGGCGAAAGAACTAGGTCGGTGGAGCTAGGAGGGGCCCACGAGGGTGGGGGGCGCGCCTACTCCCCTTGGGTGTGCCCTCCTGCCTCGTGGATGTCTCATTGCATCTCATCTCCAAGTCTTCTGGTTTGCTTTTGGTCTAAGAAAGATTATCGTGAAGGTTTCATTCCGTTTGGACTCCGTTTGGTATTCCTTTTCTGCAAAACTCTAAAATAGGCAAAAAAACAGAAACTGGCACTGGGCCTTCGGTTAATAGGTTAGTCCCAAAAATAATATAAAAGAGCATATTAAAGCCCATTAAACATCCAAAATAGATAATATAATAGCATGGAACAACCAAAAATTATAGATACGTTGGAGATGTATCACTGCCACATCTTGACAGTTTCCACAAAGGCCCCTTTGGGCCAAGCGACGTTGGGGAATTTTCTCACCATAGCACCTCCGCAATCTACGTGCTGCCTGTCTACCACCTTCGGCTTCACGTTGAAGACTTTGAGCCATAAGCCGAAGTGGGGGGGGGATGCGGAGGAGCGCCAGACACACGATGATAAACGCCGAGATATGGAGGAAGGAGTCTGGGTCTATATCATGGAAATCTAGCCCATAATAAAACATGAGGCGGCGGACAAAAGGGTGAAGTGGAAACCCTAGTCCGCGAAGGAAGTGGGGGATAAATACCACCCTTTCGCCGAGCCCCAGAGTAGGGATGACCTGCTTCTTGGCAGGGATCCTGTGCGCAATGTCCGCCCTCAGGTACCCCGCCTCCCGGAGCTCCTTAATGTCCTTCTCCTTCATGGAGGAGGCCACCCACTTGCCTTGATAGCCAGATCCGGACATTGCTGGAGAAGTTGGTGGCGCTAGGGAAGATCGAAGCTTGGGTGCTGGAGCTCGCAGATGGGAAGGCCAAGGGAGGAAGAAGGCGTGGGATAGAAAAGATGTGGGTATGCGCCACAGTCAATTGGATTACCCAAATACCATTGATGTGTAATCCCGTATTAAGTGGGCACGATCTCTGTTTTGACAGGACGTGCCAACGAGGCGTGGCCTCGAAACACGGAGGCCGGGGTGTGAAAACCGTTCGAAGAGCCGAAGGGTCAAGTCTGATACTTCGTCAAAAAAGTTGTCAGTAAAAGACACTGTTTTCATTTTTTATATATCCTGCCTTCGCGGCTAAGGGTTGTGTTCATTATGAAAAGCCGGATACAATTCTTTTATAAAGGAAAGCCGATATGTATTCTTCAAGGAACCTGCCTTGTAATGTCGAAGACAATCTAAACGCCAAATATATCATCATTGAAGACTGGTTCAGGGGCTACTATGGGAGTCCTGGACTAGGGGATCCTAGGGCGTCCTACCTATTAATGTGGGCCGTACTGATGGGCTAGATACAAGACAGAAGATTATCTCTTGTGTCCGGTCGGGACTCTGTCGGTGTCAAAACCGACAGATCTCGGGTAGGGGGGGGGGGCAAGCTGTGCGTTTGACGATCAATGGTAACTATGGAGAAGGGACAGAATGTTTACCTAGGTTCGGGCCCTCTTAATGGAGGTAAAACCCTACTCCTGCTTGATTATATTCAAGGGTATAAGGGTTACAAGAGTTTATCTACCTCGAGATCGATTCGGCTAACCCTAGATAGCTAGCCTAGCAATGTTCTGATCCTGCCTCCGAGCTAACCCTCCGGTTTATATAGACACGGAGGGGCTTAGGGTTGTACAAAGTCGATTTTACAGAAAGGAACAATATATCCAGACACCTATACTTGCCATCCACGCATGTGAGAATCTCCACCAGACACGAGAGATAATCTTTTGTCTTGTATCTTGACGGCACATCAGTCCGGCCCATATCAATAGACCGGACGCCCGAGGACCCCCTAGTCCAGGTCTCCCACAGTAGCCTCTGAACCAGTCTTCAATGTTGATATATTCAGCGCTCAGATTGTCTTTGGCATTGCAAGGCGGGTTCCTTAAATAATACACCTCGGATTTCCTCTGTAAAAGAATTGTATCCGCCTTTTTGCAGTAAACACAACCCTTAGTCGCGAAGGCAGGATAAAAAATAAGAATAGTGTCTTTTACTAACAACTTTTTCGATGAAGCGTCAGACTTGACCCTTCGACATTTTGAACCATTTTCATGCCCCGTGTTCTGTGTTTCGAGGCCAGGCCTCATTGACACGTCCTATCAAAACAGAGATCATGCCCACTTAATACGGGATTGCATATCAATGATATTTTGGTAATCCAACCGTTTGCGGCGCACGCCTTCATGGGGAATAGGCGAGATTCAAGGCACGAGTGGGGGGCGGTTGGTATTTTTACTGCCTATAAGAGAGCAAAGGACTCCCACTTTCCTCCCCACGCCTTCACATCTCCTCAGCCTTCCAATCTCCCAAGCTCTCTGCTCCCGCAAAGTCTCCGTCTTTCTCACCACCACCACCACCTTCTCCGACCATGACCGGACCTGGCTCCAAAGGCAAGTGGGAGGCCTCCTCCATGATGGAGAAGGAGATAACAGATCTCCGGAGTGCGGGGTATCTCACCGCCGATATCAAGCACCGGCTTCCCCATGAAGGTCAAGTCATTCCCACTCCAGAGCCCGGCGAACGGGTCGTCTTCCTTCCCCACTTCCTTAGAGGGTTAGGTTTTCCACTCCACCCGTTCATCCATGGACTCATGTACTAATATGGGCTAGATTTCCATGATCTAGCCCGAACTCATTCCTCCACATATCAGCGTTCGTAGTCATGTGTGAGGCTCTCCTCCGTGTCCGCCCACACTTCGGCCTTTGGCTCAAGGTCTTCAACGTGAAGCCGAAGGTGGTCAATGGGCAACACGCGGACTACGACAGAGCTATGATTAGCAAGCTGCCGAACACCACTTGGCCAAAGCGGGCCTTCGTGGAGACCGTGAAGATCTGGCAACAGGAGTGGTTCTATATCACCGAGCCGCGCCACACTAACCGGGCGGCCATTCTGGAGTTCAGATCTGGACCCTCCATGAGGCTCACCTCCTGGGATACGAAGGGTCTCGACTTAGGGTCCCAGACGGAGGTGCTGGAACTACAGACACGCATTACCAACATACCGGGGAAGAACATTGGTCTAACCAACGTGGTTCAGATCATGCTCTTCTGCCGCATTCTCCCCTGTCAGCGCCGGGCTTCCCCCATGTGCGAATTCAAGCTAGAGGATCCGCGGACGCTACAACACTTCCTCGGCGCCATGCACGAGTGAATGTGGAAACTGCTTTTCAAGGTGCAGTAGAGCAGCTGGCCTATGGAGACCGGAGACATCGGCCTCAAGTCGCGTATTTGTCCTCTCTAGTAAGTATTCGATACCTCCGAAGACATACCTAGTATATATATACATATATATATATATATATATATATATATATATATATATATATATATATATATATATATATATATATTCGATCTATGCCGAACTCACCAACCCATTTTTCGTTACAAGGCTGGACCAAGAAGTCAGAGTAGATCAATTGTCCGGCTCCACCACCCGAAAACCCAGTCACCCCTCAGCTGGAGGAGATGCTGGTTCCGGTGCCTTATCAGCCGCCGGAGAAGAAGGCCAAGAAGAAAAGCAAGGGGCCCTAGAACGGGCTCCGCCACAAAGGTCCTCCGGAAGCTGTGTCCGGAGAGGCCAATCCCGTCTCCTCCCGTGAGGAAGATGAGGATGAAGAAGAGGAGGAGGAGGATGATCAGGAAGAGGAGAGTGACTCCCCCCTCAAGACGAGGAGGGGAAAAAGGATAGCCTCCAAGAACCTGGAGGGGGCGATGCCGAAGAAAGGGCGAGTGCTCCTCTCGGACAGTTCGAACACGGAGTTCGAACACAGCCCAGGGCGGGTCCAAAGGGAGAAGCCCCTGGCCGAAACGTAAGAAATAGAAACATACTCATTCAATCATCGATTTGATATGGCTTTGTCATGCTCAACTTTTATGCGTTTTAGTGCTCCGCGCGAGATCCCGATCCCGTCTTCTTCAACGGGGAACTCTCTAGCCCCTGGGGAGGCAGAGAGTGACGATCCATCTCGCGCCCTTTCTTCCCTGCCATGGAGGACACCGAGGTGTCATCCCAAAGACCATCGACTGGTTGGGGAGGGGCAGACGAGACCGTCTAGAAGGCGCCCGAGGACAACACCTCGGACGTTGTAGTGGGTGGCACGACGACCCCCATGGCCGCAGGGGTGGGGGCTTCAACAGTCTGGGCCTCCACCAAACACCATCCCGGAGCCTAGTTCGGCTCCAGGTTCGGGCCAACATCCCCCTTCGAAAGAGGGGGGAGGAGCAGGAGCTCCGTCGGCGGCCTCTGTCAATCCGGAGGCCACTCACACTATGTGGGAGGCACTAGAACGTGCCTCCATCATAGAGGAACACCGCACCCTTATGGGTGCGGCTATGGAGAAGGTTTAGTCCGCGAAGAGTGGACTGATCGAAGCCTTCCATAGCCTACTGACAGGCTTCGAGGTAAGTAGCGTAATATCCTTCATGAGTATTCTGTATATATATGTGTGAGGCGAAGGCCATGTGTAGACAGTAGCCCATAAGACTCTGTCCAGATAAGAACAATCTGGACAGAGGATCATCAACAAGTATATAATGGAATGTATTTTGTATTTCACAGGCTTCGAAGATGGCGGCTACTGCCCAGGCCGCAGAAATTGCCGAGCTCAATCGGAAGCTTCAGCTATCTGATGAGGAACTCGATCGTACCAACAAGCGGTTCGGCAAAACCCAAGGTATGTGGTATTTCAGTATATCCGAAAATTTTATTTATCTGTAGTCGGTTTGAAACTGACTAAGAATGTTATGAATATACTCGCAGTTGGCACAACCGAGGTCGAGTCCCTCAAGAGCGCCCTTGGCAAAGCTAAGAAGGAGGGAGAGGCGAGCAAGGTGGCCGCGGACTAGGTGGCTAAGGCTCTAGAGGAAGAGCAAACCACCACCGAAAACACGAGGCATGGGTGGGGGAAGTAGAACAGGAGCTCAAGGATGCCATCGCAAGGTGCGAGTCCTTGGAGCTGAAGAGTTCGGAGCAGGCCTCTGAACTCACCAAAGCTCTTATGAAACTGAAGGAGGCCTGGGTTGATCCCCAGGGCGCTCGCTAGGAGATACAAGAGGTGAAGCAGATTGCGGCTGGTAAGGCCTTTATCATGCAGAGTTGATATAGTAGTAAGAGATATATTTTACTGACCAGAGCTTGGAGTTCTCCAGGCTCCTTTGTTGATCTGCCGGGGAGTATTGCGGATACCGCCACATTCATCCGAGCCGAAGAGGGGAGCTCGACGGAGAAGTTATTCTAGTCGCAGTACCTTGCACCAGAACTTCCCGTGCCCCTAAGCAACCAGTTGAAGCAGCTGTCTGAGCTGCACAGGGTGGCCAGACTGGCCTTGAAGGATGTTATAGTCTGTTTGTGGCCGGTCGACTCCATCCCTAATAGTCACTTCGGACTCGTGAAGAGGCTAGTGGAGGCACTTCCTCAGATCGATGCCCTCAAGCGGTCGTCCTGCATTGAAGGTGCCCGGATGGCCTTTGCCTGTGTGAAGGTGTAGTGGGCAAAGATGAAGACCACGGAAATTGCTACCGCGGGGCCACCTGAAGGGAAGGAGCACCGGGAGCCGGAGAAGTACTTTGATGAGGTCCTCGTGGGGGCCCGCATTGTGGAGGGCTAGTGTACGAAGGACATCAACTTTGAATAGTTGAGTTCGGTTTGTAAGAGTCATGTAACGAACTCATGGTGTATGCTATTTATCATGATGCTTTATTATTAGTATATCCTCCTATTTTACTGTATATGTCTGAAAGTTTACCAGTCGTTGGCTTCAGCCCCCACGTAAATATTACAGGGGTGTTCAGGAACGCATGACATCACTTGATCCAACGTCTTGGTCCGATGTAGGAGGCGTCTTGCGGAGTGAACTAGGCAATAATACTATGCGGCTTTAGCACTTTCACTTAGCCATAAGAGTCCATCGGTGGCGCTAAGTACTAGCCCCTTGTTGCATGATCGGCAATCCGGAGTGCGCCACCTTTGCAATGCGGCTGGTCAAAAATCCAGCCCCTCGTATGACACGATGTAAATCATGAACGATTCTTTGTATAATACTTAGTCACCGGATTGCTGACCTGCTCTCGCCTATGATGATAGTCAGTTTTCGGCTTTCTTTACTGAGGTACTTAACCAGACGAACCAGAAATACAATCGCAGTAGTTCTCCCTTTACTACCTTAGCCAAACTTGCGGAATGTAAGGTGGCAAACACAGGAGCCGGGCAACCCAACTATAGACCAAAGACATGATTCCGAGCTGATGCACATAATGCCATATCCGGGACGCCGAAGAGTTTGCTATAGGTGTTCGGACTTAAATATTTTGTGGGGCCGAATACAACCCCTAGTATGAAGACCGTGTCAAGCCACGTATGCCAGCCAAACATAAGGGGAAGCGCATATGACGAGGAAAAAAAATCCAAAAACCCAACCAAGAAGGTGGTAATCATCTGTGCCCTTTATATCTTTATTGATATGTCGGTGACAAGCAATGTCGTTCGATATTAGGGTCATATTACATGCCCAAAGAAAAAGGGAATATTTTACATAAGGGAAAGTCTAACACAGGGCCTAAAAATCATAGTTCGTAAAAGAAACTCTAGTGATGCCCTGCCGCACGTCTGCGCCTTTTCTCCTTAGTAGTGAGTCCTTTGGAGAGGAGTATTTGATGGTTCGAAACACGCCAGACCTAAAAGGATCTCCTGCGACGACCATCCCGCAAGTAGGGCTCTTGATGAACCTACATTAAAAGTAAAAGGATATATGCAATCCAATTATGGTCAAGCCGTGTAGTGGACTATTCTGCAGTGTGCCTCCGGCACCGCCCAAGGTATTTTTAGTGCGTAATTATGTACGCGCGGTACATAAGACGCAACCTGGTAGGGAGGTCGACGGATGCCGAACTGCTAATCAAGGCCCGGATCCATTTACTTATCGCTATTATGTGTGGACCAGACTCATTTGGTTATGTCGTTGACTTTATTGGTCGGTGAATTGTTCGGCTTGATAAGGCCGCTGTACACTTCGGCTTCAAGGGCCACGGTGTGCTCTTTAGTACGGAGTGAGTGCTCCATATTACCATTGATTGTAATAACGCCATGAGGTCTAGGCATTTTGAGCTTCAAGTAAGCATAATGCAGGACTGCATTAAAGCGGGCGAAAGCAATTCATCCGAGCAGTGCATGGTAGCTACTACGGAAAGGAACGATGTCGAAGATTAACTCTTCACTGTGAAAGTTATTTGGGGAGCCGAATACTACCTCTAGTGTGATTGAGCCTGTACAACGGGCCTCCACTCCTGGTATCACACCTTTAAGGGTAGTGTTACCTGGCTTGATTCGTGATGGGTCAATCCCCATCTTACAGACAGTATCTTGATAGACCAAGTTGAGACTGCTTCCTCCATCCATAAGGACTCTAGTGAGGTGGTATCCGTCAATGATTGGATCAAGAACCAGGGCAGCCGACCCCCCATGACGGATACTAGTTGGGTGGTCCCTGCGATCAAAGGTGATTGGATAGGCTGACTAGTGGTTAAATTTGGGAGCGATAGGCTCTACGGCATAGACGTCCCGTAATGCGCGTTTGCACTCCCTTTTGGGGATATGAGTGACATATATCATGTTCACTGTCTTCACCTCGGGGGGAAATTGCTTCTGACCCTCGGTATTCAGCTGATGGGGCTCATCATCGTCTTCGCTTGGGGCCCTTTTCCCTTATGTTCGGTATTTAACTTACCGGCTTGTTTGAAAACCCAACAGTTCCCGTTGGTATGATTTGCAGGCTTATCGGGTGTGCCATGAATCTGATAGGGCCTCTCGAGGATTTTGACTAAGCTGGATGGCCCGTCTTTGCCGCCTTTGAAAGGTTTCTTCCACTAACCGTACTTAGGACCGTTGAATCCGGCGTTGACTGTCGTATCGTCTGCATTGTTGTTGTTGTTGTTCTAATGTTTGTTTTTATTACGGCGAGGTTTACCAGTGCCGTCCCGCACTTCGGAGGTGCCTGGGTCGCCTGAGCTATTGCTTCTACGAGCCAGCCAGCTGTCTTCGCCCGCACAACAGTGGGTCATGAGTGAGTTAAGTCTGGCATGGTCTTTGGCTTTTCCTGCCCAAGGTGTTGGGCGAGCCATTCGTCACGGACGCTGTGCGATGTCACTTGAAGCTACATTGGTATTTACCCAAAGAGGAAGGTGAGGGAGTCCTGGATTAAGGGGTCCTTAGACGGCCGGACTATTGATATGGGCCGGACTGTTGGGCTATGAAGATACAAGACTGAAGATTCTCTCCTGTGTCCGGATGGGAGTCTCCTTGGCATGGAGAGCAAGCTTGGCGATCGGATATGTAGATTCCTTTCTCTATAACCGACTTTGTACAACCCTAGTCCCCTCCGGTGTCTATATAAACCAGAGGGCTTAGTCCGTAGGAACAGACACACAATCCTCATAGGCTATACTTCTAGGGTTTAGCCATTACGATCTCGTGGTAGATCAACTCTTGTAATACTCGTATCATCAAGATCAATATAGCAGGAAGTAGGGTATTACCTCGGTAGAGAGGGCCCAAACCTGGGTTAACATCATGTCCCCCGCCTCTTGTTACCATCGACCTTAGATGCACAACTAGGGACCCCCTACCCGAGATCTGTCGGTTTTGACACCGACATTGATGCTTTCATTGAGAGTTCCGCTACGTCATCACCAGAAGGTTTTGATGGCTCCATCAATAATCCACAACAATGCAGTCTAGGGTGAGGTTTTCCTCCCCGGACAGATCTTCGTATTCGGCAGCTTCGCACTGCGGGCCAACTCACTTGGCTATCTGGAGCAGATCGATAGCTATGCCCCTGGCCATCAGGTCAGGTTTGGAAGCTTCAACTATACCGTCGACATCCACGGAGACTTGATCTTCGACGGGTTCGAGCCCATGACAGCCGCACCCTGCCGCCACGATGAACATGACCTAAATCTGTCATTGGACCGTGCCCAAGAGATAGCGCCTGTGACTGCTCCGGCCCAAGATCCGGAGCAGATTGCGCCATCCGAGGACAGGAAGCTCAACCCCGCCACGGAAGCTGCAGACTCAGCGGCACTAGAGCCGAACACAGATCCGACCTCGAACGAGGCCTGTGTCATCGAAACCTCGGACTCGGCTCCGGCCATAGGTTCCGAGCCGCATACATCCGCGCCTACCGATCATGCGCCAATCATTGAGTTTAGCTCCGCAGATATCTTCCGGCACTCACCTCTAGGCGATGTGCTAAACTCATTAAGGGCGCTTTCCTTATCTGGGGATTGTCAGCCGAACTATATCTGGTTCGATTTGGAAGCTGAGAGCGCAGAATTACAATCCCCACCCACCACCCACTTCATAGCCACGGTCGAAGATTTAACCGACATGCTCGATTACAACTCTTAAGACATCGATGGTATGGACGACGGTGTCGGAGAGGAGCAGATGCAAGAGCCACTGCGCACAGGACGCTAGACGGCCACCTCCTTGTACGACGTATATATGGTGGATACACCCAAGGAAAAAAATGGCGATGAAAAAAAGGATTCAGTCGAGGATAAGCCTCCTGAGAAGCAGCCAAAGCACCGACGTCAGCGGCGCCGCTCTAAATCACTCCATGGGAAAAACAGCGATACCAACACAGGAGAAAATAATACTCCGGACGATGCCAAAGAGAATGAAGACCCCGTTGAGCCAACTTCCAACCAGGCCAAACGGGAAGACGGGCGATCCAGCCTTGATGAACATGCCATGAATGAGGACTCGGAGGACAGTAATTACATGCCTCTCTCCGAGGATGAGGTGAGCCTCGGCGACAAAGAATTTATCGTGCCTGAGGAACCTGTCAAGTAGGAGCATTTTAAGGGCTGGCTAATAGCCACAGCAAAGAGCCTGAAGAAGAAGCGGCAGCAGCTTCAAGCTGATCAAGATCTGCTCACCGATAGATGGACTGAGGTCCTGACAGCCGAGGAATATGGCCTCGAGCGCCCAACCAAAAGTTACCCGAAACGCAAATTGCTACCTTAATTCGATGATGACACGCTACCAGCGCATGATGTGGCTGACCGACCACCACGTGGACGTGATAAAGCGGCAACTAAGTCCGAACACCAGCCCGCACTACCTCGCCGAAAAAATAGAAACACAACAGCTCGGGGATACACACATGACCCGCAGCATGACTTAGAAGATAGAGCAGGCCAGACCAGATCGATCTATGGATCGCGGGGGCGCGCCCCAATGCACAATGATGGCCTCCTTGCTGGACATAACAAATACAACCTTGTTCGGGCGGAATACCGCAAACCAGCTCCACCCGAGCTGCGTCGCGACGTGGCCCGACACAGAGGCGCCACACACACCCTATGCTTCACTAATGAAGTAATGGAACCTGAATTCCTAGAAGGGTTTAAACCCGCAAACATTGAATCATATGATGGGACAACAGATCCCGCGGTATGGATTGAGGACTTTCTTCTCCATATTCATATGGCCCGCGGTGATGATCTCCACGCCATCAAGTACCTCCTGCTAAAACTCAAAGGACCAGCTCGGCACTGGTTGAACAGTCTGCCCGAAAACCTCATCGGCAGTTGGGAGAACATGGAAGATGCCTTCCTTGACAACTTCCAAGGTACCTATGTCCGACCTCTGGATTCCGACGACCTAAGTCACATAATCCAATAGCCCGGATAGTCAGCCAAGAAATTATGGACTAGGTTCTTCACTAAAAAGAACCAGATCGTCGACTGTCCGGATGCCAAAGCCCTAGCGGCCTTCAAACACAACATCTGTGACAAATGGCTCGTCCGACACCTCGTCCAAGAAAAGCTGAAGTCCATGGCAGCCCTTACGACGCTTATGGCCCGCTTTTGTGTGGGCAAAGATAGCTGGCTATCTCATAGCAACAACAACTCAAGTAAACCTGGCACTTCTGAAGCTAGAGATAGCAACGGCAAGCCCTGACGCAGAAGACACAAGGATTGAAACAATGGTAACAACACTGAAGACATGGCAGTCAACGCCGGATTCAGTGGCTCCAAGTCCGGTCAGCGGAACAAGCCATATAAAAGAAACAATCTGAGTCCGTCCAATTTGGATCGCATACTCGACCTCCCATCCCAAATCCACGGTGCTCCTGATAAACCACCCAACCATACTAACAGAGAATGCTGGGTGTTTAAACAGGCTGGCAAGTTAAATGCTGAACACAAGGAGAAGGATCCGCAAAGCAAGGGTGATGACGAGGAGCCCAGGTCATCGAACACAAGGGGTCAGAAGAAGTTTCCCCCCCAAGTCAAAACGGTGAACATGATATATGCTACCCATATCCCCAAGAGGGAGCGGAAGCGTGCGCTCATGAACGTCTACGCGGTGGAGCCAGTCGCCCCAGAATTTAACCCATGGTCGTCCTGCCCGATCACTTTTGATCGCAAAGACCATCCGACCAGTATCCGTCATGGCGGTTCAGCCGCACTGGTGCTGGACCCAATCATCGATGGGTTTCATATCACACGAGTCCTAATGGACAGTGGCAGCAGCCTGAACCTGCTTTATCAGGATATAATGCGCAAAATGGGTATTGATCCCTCAAGAATCAAACCCACTAAAACCACCATTAAAGGTGTCATCCCAGGCATAGAGGCCCATTGTACGGGCTCAATCACACTGGAAGTGGTCTTCGGATCCCCGGACAACTTCCAAAGTGAAGAGTTAATCTTTGATATCATCCCTTTCCACGGTGGCTATCACGCACTGCTCGGACGAACCACATTCGCTCAATTCAATGTTATGCCACACTATGCTTATCTCAAGCTCAAGATGCCCAGTCCACGTGGTATCATAATAGTCAATGGAAACACAGAATGCTCCCTCCATACTGAGGAGCACACCGCTGCCCTTGCGGCAGAAGCACAGAGTGGCCTCTTCAGGTCGAACCTTAATTCGGCGGCCAAGCTCCCGGACACTATCAAACGAGTCCGAACTACCTTGCAGCAGGACAGTCTCGTCAAGAGCTTGACTAGCAATTTGGCCTCCGTCCCAACCCCGACAAAAAGATGGCCTTCGTAGTTCGTACCGCATGTACATAACTACACACTCAAAATACCATGGGGATGGACGGAGGCACAACTAGGTTGTGTTCCACAATGCAGCTCAACCGCCCCTAGACACACATTATTTTATATTTTCCTTTTCTTTTCAGGTTACTTTATCTAGGCCATTACTGGCAACCTGATTGTAGGACCTATCAAAGGACGGATATACCAAGGAGGGAAGTAGCTCGAACGCGCGATATTCTTCTCGAGGATCACTCTATCTGTCTCCGGACCCAAATGTAGCTCCCCCTGGTCTCAGTAGGTTAAGAAGTCATATTGTTTACCACACTACTTGTACTCATACGCTTCAACATATTATTAAATTACAAGGAAAACAATTTCGGCTCTATTTATATGACATTAACTTGTTGTTTCATTTTTTGATATTTTTGTCAATTGCAACCGTACACTCTGGTACGCCTTAATTCGACAGGGGCTTGATTGTACCCCATAACACGGCAAGAAAGTCTGAACACTTTTGCGGTTGTTCGGCACCCCGAACTTATAGCATTATATGCATCGCCTCCGAATCATGTCTTGGGTCAATAGTTGGGTTACCCGGCTCCTGTGCTTGCTACCTTACATTCCACTATATCAGCTAGGGTAGTAAAGGGAGAACTACTGTGATTGTGTCCCGGTTCTTCCAAACAAGCACCTTAGTAGAGAAAGCCAAAAACTGACTATCATGATGCAGTGAGAGCTGGTCAGCTGTTCGAGAGGTCACAAAATCTTTAGCGATTTCTTCCGCATTGTGCGATATCTAATGCAGCATGCGACGAATCGGCTTTTATCCGATTAGGTGTTTACAGTACCCCAAGTTCAGACTTACGAACACTAGGGCCAGCACCTACATTTTTATTGTCAAACTCTTATGGCTAAGTGAGGGTGATAAAGCCTTATAATCCGATTGCCTGGTTTGTTGCGCTAAACACCTCCTTTAAGGACCAAAATCTGGAGGAAAGAGTGTTTAGATTTATCCCGAGCACCCCCGTACTTCCTACATGGGGGCTGAAGCTGACGACTGGCCAACTCTCAGATTTAATATAAACGGCCGCACAGGAGGTAAAATTTTAAATAACAAGCATTATATTACATAACGATCTTGTTTCATATTACAGCACATGATAACATGAATGTGTTCATGGAAATATAACATCCTTGGCACATTGCTCCGCCACAATGCGGGATCCCTCCAAGACACTGTCATAGTACATCTCAGGCTTGCGGTGCTCCTTCCCCGCGGGCGGTCCTTCGGTCATCAGCTTGGTGGCATCCATTTTTGCCCAGTGCACCTTGGTGAGGGCGAAGGCCATTCGCACGCCTTCAATGCAGACCGACCACTTGATGGAATCAAGCCGAGGACAGGCACTAACCAGCCGCTTCACGAGTCCGAAGTAGCTACTGGGAATAGCTTCGGCAGGCCATAGCCGGATTATTAATTCCTTCATGGCTAGGTCGGCCGCCCTATGCAGCTCGACAGCTGTTTCAGCTGATTGATAAAGGGCACCGAATGTTCTGGCGCAAGGTATTGCAACCAAAACAGCTTCTCCGTAGAGCTCCCCTCTTCGGCTCGGTAGAATTGTGCAGTGTTGGACACACAGCGCGGCAGATCCACAAACACCCGTGGAGAACTCCGAATTCGGGTTAGTAAAAGGAACCTTTTCTTCACATATTTGCTCTGCATAATAAAGGCCTTACCCGCCGCGATTTTTCCGGCCTCGTGGATTTCCTGGAGGGCGCCTTGGGCTTCAACCCGGGCATCATGTGCGGATTGATGAGCCTTGGTGAGTTTGGTTTCTTTATCAGCAATAATCTGCTCCAAGGACTCTTACTTCTTCACAGCTTCCTGGAGCTCTTGTTGGACCTCACTGACCCTGGCCTCGTGCTTTTCACGAGCGGCCTGCTCCTTCGCCACCTTCTTCTCGGCCTCGGCCAGTGCCTTCTTGAGAGCCTCGACCTCGGTCGCCGCTCCTTATATATATCATGACATTTTTTAGTCAAAATAAATTATTCATCCGTATTGAATACAAACAAGGTTATTCCATACCTTGGCTATCCTCCAGTTGTTTCTTTACCTGCCCGAGCTCTTCCTCGGCCCGCTCCAAACTCTGCTTTAGTCCGGATACCTCAGCAGTATGGGAGGTTGCAGCCAATAATGATGCCTGCTTATTCACATAGACATTTTATAGTTAGTCTCCTACGAAAATTATTTGATCCTCTGTCTGGCATTTATTTTGGAACACCGGACAATGTATCAGGGGCTACTGTCTATATTGTGACATTCTTTTTATATCTAATTTCATTGCTTACCTCAAAGCCTATTAGAAGGCTTGTGCAGGCTTTGGCCAGCCCACTTTTTGCGGACTGAATCTTCTCAATCACCGCACCCATAAGGTTACGGTGCTCTTCAACAATGGAAGCGCCTTGCAGCGCCTCCAACAAAGTATCCAGCGCCTCTGGGTGGACAAAGGTCACCGACAGAATAGGCGCACCCCCTTCTGTTGAAGGAGGTTGCTTGCTTAATTCCGGAGCCGCATTGGTCTCCGGAATTGTGTTCGGCTGCGGGCCGAATTTAGAATGGCCCCCGCCATCAGTATCCATGGGGGTTTGCTCCCCCATGTGTCCGACCGCCGAGGTTTGACCCTTCGGCGCCGCCCTGATGGTCTCCTGAGCCCCTCCCTAGCCTGGGTTTGTTTGGGACGACACCTCGGTGTTGTCCATGGCCTTGGGAGAGGAGGCTGCCGGGAGGCTCCCGCTGTCCATCACATCCGGGTCCAGCGAGTGCTCCGATGAGGATCGCCCGACGTTGGACCGGGTCGGACTGCAAAATGCGTGATTCAACATATTAATACTACGAAATAGTGAGGCCGGATATATGAGTATCTCTGGGTTTCTTAGTACTCACGATTTGCCCCGGGGCTTGACCCTGGGTTCCCACTCTGAGCTGCTGTCGGTGGCCACGATGGAATCGTCTAGAAGGGAAGCTTTCCCCTTCTTTGACGTTTCGACCTCCAAATGCGTGGAGGTCGTCCTCTTCTTTCTTTCCCTCGTTGGGGGGGATGGCTTTCTTCTTCCTCCTCCTCCTCTTCCTCATCTTCTTCGGTGGAGGAGTGATCCTCGGCGTCTTCGGACGCCACGTCCGAAGTGCCCTTGCGATGGAGACCGCCCTGGTCTCCTTGGCCTCCTTCTTGGCCTTCTTCTTCGGCGCCTTATAAGGCACCGGGACCAGCATCTTCGTCAGAAGTGGGCCTGCTTGTTCTTTGGGCAGCGGGGCCGGATAGTAAATCCGCTCTGCCTTCTTCGTCTAACCCTGGGAAAATAATTAGGGAAGTATTAGGCTTTTCCCTCAAATATGCGAGTAAAGGATACGCCTTGAAAACATGTAAAAACTTACCGAACTTGTGGGACGGGTCAATTTGTACCCATGATCCTCGGCCGAGTCCGGCCACGACTTGCTGGGCTTGAATAGCACCTTCCAGATGTCTTCGTGCGTTGTTCCGAAGAACTCCAGCAGGGTCTGGTGCTTGGCCGGATCGAACTCCCATAGATGGCAAGTCCGGCTTTGGCATGGAAGGATCCGACGAACTGGCATCACCTGGACCACGTTGAAAAGCTTCATGTTCTTGTCCGCCATGCCCTTGATACATGCCTGGAGTGCAGTCAGTTCTTTTGATGAAGACCAGTCCAGCCCTTCTCGGGCCAGGACATGAGCCGCATTGGGGCTCCGGATTGAAATTCGGGAGCCGTGACCCAGGTGGTGTCGCATGGCTCAGTGACATGGAACCACTGTTGTTGCCACCATTTGACGGACTCATTGAATGTACCTGCTGGCCATGTGATGTTGGGCATCTTGCTCACCATGGCGCCTCCGCACTCGGCGTGCTCGCCACCCACACCACCTTCGGCTTCACATTGAATGTTTTTAGCCACAATCTGAAGTGTGGACGGATGCAGAGGAAGGCCTCGCACACGACGATGAATGTTGAGATGTTGAGGAAAGAATTAGGGGACACATCATGGAAATCTATCCCGTAGTAGTACATAAGTCTGCGAACGAATGGGTGGAGAGGAAATCCCAACCCGCGGACAAAGTGAGGGAGGAATACAACCCTCTCATGGGGTTCTGGAGTAGGGATGATCTGTCCCACGGCTGGGAGGTGGTGCGCGATCTCCTTGGCTAGATACCCGGCCTCCCGGAGTTTCTTGATATCCTTCTCCTTGATGGAGGAGGCCATCCACTTGCCCTGCGCTCCGGATCCGGACATGGCTGGGGTGCTTTTTGGGGCCGGAAGAGATGGAAGCCTGGGTGCCGGAGCTCGAGAATGGGGAAGCATAGAGAAGGTGTGGGTGAAAGAGTTGGGTCCTTATCCCTTTATAAAGGCAGTGAATGTCAAGCGCCTCGCCAGTTGCCCTAAAAACTCGCTTATCCCCGAGAGTCGTGCAAACTGTGTGGTGGGATTACCCATACCCGTATTGATGAGAACCCCACAATAAGGGGACACGATCTCTGCTTTGACAAAACGTGCCAATGGAACCGCATCTTGAAATACGAAGTGGTGGGCTAAAAAACGGTTCGAATAAGAACCGGGCGTCGACGTGATGTCATGTTGTAAAAAGTTGTCAGCAGATTGAACTCGTGAATTATTATACTCTCTACGGTTGTGTGTGGTATTTGTTTTGCAGAGCCAGATACGTTTCTTGTGTTCGAAGGAAGATTTGGAGTATTTGGAGGAGGAACCCGCCTTGCAATGCCAAAGACAATCTGCGTGCCAGACACCTCATCATTGAAGCCTGGTTTAGGGGCTACTGAGGGAGTCCTGAATTAAGGGGTCCTCGGATGGCCGGACCATTGATAAGGGCCGGATTGTTGGGCTATGAGGATACAAGACTGAAGATTCTCTCCCGTGTCCGGTGGGACTCTCCTTGGTGTGGAGGGCAAGCTTGGCAACCGGATATGTAGATTCCTGATACGTCTCCAACGTATCTATAACTTTTTATTGTTCCATGCTATTATATTACCTGTTTTGGACGTTTATGGGCTTTACTAAACACTTCTATATCATTTTTGGGACTAACCTATTAACCGGAGGCCCAGCCCAAATTGCTGTCTTTTTGCCTATTTTAGTGTTTTGCAGAAAAGGAATATCAAACGGAGTCCAAACGGAATGAAACCTTCGGGATAGTTATTTTTGGAACAAACGCAATCCAGGAGACTTGGAGTGGACGTCAAGAAGCATACGAGGAAGCCACGAGGCAGGAGGGCGTGCCCTAGGGGGGTGGGCGCCCCCCACCCTCATGGGCCCCTCGTGGCTCCCCCGACAGACTTCATTCGCCTGTATATATCTACGTACCCCGAAAACATCTAGGAGCACCACGAAACCCTATTTCCACCGCCGCAAACTTCTGTACCCATGACATTCCATTTTGGAGCCTTTTCCGGCGCTTAGTCGGAGGGGGAATCGATCATGGAGGGCTTCTACATCAATGCCATGGCCTCTCCGATGAGTTGTGAGTAGTTTACCATAGACCTTCGGGTCCATAGTTATTAGCTAGATGGCTTCTTCTCTCTCTTTGAATCTCAATACAATGTTCTCCTTGATCTTCTTGGAGATCTATTCAATGTAACTCTTTTTGCGGTGTATTTGTCGAGATCCGATGAATTGTGGGTTTATGATCAAGTTTATCTATGAGAAATATTTGAATCTCCTCTGAATTCTTTTATGTATGATTGGTTATCTTTGCAAGTCTCTTCGAATTATCAGTTTGGTTTGGCCTACTAGATTGATCTTTCTTGCAATTGGAGAAGTGCTTAGCTTTGGGTTCAATCTTGCGGTGTCCTTTCCCAGTGACAGCAGAGGCAGCAAGGCACATATTATATTGTTGACATCGAGGATAAAAAGATGGGGTTTATATCATATTGCTTGAGTTTATCCTTCTACATCATGTCATCTTGCCTAATGTGTTACTCTGTTCTTATGAACTTAATACTCTAGATGCATGCTGGATAGCAGTCGATGTGTGGAGTAATGGTAGTAGATGCAGGCAGGAGTCGGTCTACTAATCTTGGACATGATGCCTATATACATGATCATGCCTAGATATTCTCATAACTATGCACTTTTCTATCAATTGCTCGACAGTAATTTGTTCACCCACCGTAACACTTATGCTATCTTGAGAGAAGCCACTAGTGAAAACTATGGCCCCCGGGTCTCTTTTCCATCATATAAGTTTTCGATCTAATTTATTTTGCAATCTTTACTTTCCAATCCACATCATAAAAATACCAAAAATATTTATCTTATCTTATTATCTCTATCAGATCTCAGTTTCGCAAGTGGCCGTGAAGGGATTGACAACCGCTTTATCGCGTTGGTTGGGAGGTTCTTGTTTGTTTGTGTAGGTACGAGGGACTTGGAGTGTAGCCTCCTACTGGATTGATACCTTGGTTCTCAAAACTGAGGGAAATACTTATGCTACTTTGCTGCATCACCCTTTCCTCTTCAAGGGAAAAACCAACGCATGCTCAAGAGGTAGCAAGAAGGATTTTTGGCGCCGTTGCTGGGGAGGTCTACACACAAGTCAAGACATACCAAGTACCCATCACAAACTCTCATCCCTCGCATTACATTATTTCCCATTTGCCTCTCGTTTTCCTCTCCCCCACTTCACCCTTGCCGTTTTATTCGGCCTTCTTCTGTTTGTCTTTTCGTTTATTTGATGTCTTGCTTGGCTCTTTTGCTCTTTTGATTGGAATAGTTGTTTATCTATTGCTAAATAGAGAACCTAAGATCTATGGATCCTCATCCGCTTGCTAATCTTTTTAAGAGATCCAACTATGATGAACCAATTGCTAGTGAGTTTTGTGCACTAGATTATCTTTATGAAGCTTTGCTTGAAATTCGTGAATGTGAAAATTGTGATGAAGAAATTTATGAAGAGATTCACGGTAACTCCTTGAATAAAAAGCATGATTGCAATGATTTTACTATAAGTTCTCTTGATTTCAATTGTGCTAACAATATGTAAAACCTTAAGCTTGGGGATTTTAGTTTTGCTATGTCTACTACTTGTTGCAATGATCATGATTGGGGTGATTCTTCTTTTGATCTAGAAAATTTATTTAACCCCAATGATGAATATGAGATTGATAATAGTGTTTACAATATTATTGAAAGTGGGTTTGGAAGAGTAACTTTAGATCCCGCATATTTGGATTTTGATCAATCTCATGAAATTTTTGATAAAAGTGGGTTTGGAGAGGTCATGACTTTAGTTAATGTTAATCCCACTATTTTGGAAGAGTGTCAACTTCACATGCATGTGGATCATGTTGAAAATATTTTATGTGATAGCTATTTTGTTTAATTTGCTTATGATCCTACATGTAATTATTATGAGAGAGGAAAATATGGTTGTAGAAATTTCCATGTTACTAAATTACCTCTCTTGATGTTGAGATTGCTATCATCTTTTTCCTTGCATATGCTAGTTTTTGCTTGCCTTGATAATTTGTTTACTTATAAAAAACCTATGCATAGGAATTACGTTAGACTTAAGTGTGTTTGTAACATGTTTTATGATGCTCTCTTTATGCTTTAATTCTTGTCTTTCATGTGAGCATCATTGAAATCTCAATGCCTAGCTAAAAAGACTTTAAAGAAAACGCTTGTTGGGAGACAACCCAATATTTACTTGCTGTTATTAAATAAATAATTCATCTAGCCTCTGGTTAGATGTGGTTTTATGTTTTAATTAGTGTTTGTGCCAAGTATAACCTTTGGGAAGACTTGGGTGAAGTCTTTATGATCTTGCTTTAAAAAACTGAAACTTTAGCGCTCATGAGATTTGCTGCCATTGTTTACTGGAGAGGGATTTTAGGTTGATTATTTTTGAAGATGATTAATAGACAAATTTCTCACGTCCAACAATTTATTTCAGAATTTTTGGAGTTACAGAAGTATTCAAAAGTTACAGATTTCTACAGACTATTCTGTTTTTGACAGATTCTGTTTTTGACAGATTCTGTTTTTCGTGTGTTGTTTGCTTATTTTGATGAATCTATGGCTAGTATCGGGGGGTATGAACCATAGAGAAGTTGGAATACAGTATGTTTAACACCAATATAAATAAATAATGAGTTCATTACAGTAACTTAAGTAGTGGTTTTTTTTCTTGTACTAACGGAGCTTATGAAATTTTCTGTTGAGTTTTGTGTTGTGAAGTTTTCAAGTTTTGGGTAAAGGTTTGATGGATTATGGAATAAGGAGTGGCAAGAGCCTAAGCTTGGGGATGCCCAAGGCACCCCAAGGTAAAATTCAAGGACAACCAAAATCCTAAGCTTGGGTATGCCCCGGAAGGCATCCCCTCTTTCGTCTTCGTCCATCGGTAACTTTACTTGAGGCTATATTTTTATTTACCACATGATATGTGTTTTGCTTGGAGCGTCTTGTATAATTTGAGTCTTTGCTTTTTAGTTTAACACAATCATCATTTCTGTACACACCTTTTGGAGAGACACACATGAATCGGAATTTATTAGAATACTCTATGTGCTTCACTTATATCTTTTGAGCTAGAAAATTTTGCTCTAGTACGTCACTTATATCTTTTTAGAGCACGGTGGTGGTTTTATTTTGTAGAAATTATTGATCTCTCATGCTTCACTTATATTATTTTGAGAGTCTTTTAGAACAACATGGTAATTTGCTTTGGTTATAAAACTAGTCCTAATATGATGGGCATCCAAGTTGGGTATAATAAAAACTATCATATAAATTGCATTGAACACTATGATAATTTGATACTTTATAATTGTCTTGAGATATAAAGGTGGGAATGTTAGAGTCATGCTAGTTGGGTAATTGTGAAATTGAGAAATACTTGTATTAAAGTTGGCAAGTCCCATAGCATGCTCGTATGGTAAAGTTATGTGACAAATTTGAAGCATGGGGTGCTCTTTGAGTGCTTTCCTTATTAGTGGCGGTCGGGGACGAGCGATGGTATTTTCCTACCAATCTATCCCTCTAGGGGCATGCGTAGTAGTACTTTGCTTCGAGGGCAAATAAACTTTTGCAATAAGTATATGAGTTCTTTATGACTAATGTGAGTCCATGGATTATACGCACTCTTACCTTTCCGCATTTTTGCTAGCCTCTACGGTACCGTGCATTGCCCTTTCTCACCTTGAGAGTTGGTGCAAACTTCACCGGTGCATCCAAACCCCGCGATATGATGCGCTCTATCACACATAAACCTCCTTATATCTTCCTCAAAACAGCCACCATACCTACCTATTTTGGCATTTCCATAGCCATTCCGAGATATATTGCCATGCAACTTTCCACCGTTTCGTTTATTATGACACGCTCCATCATTGTCGTATTGCTTTTTGCATTTTCATGTAGTTGACATCGTATTTGTGGCAAGGCCACCTTTATAATTCTTTCATACATGTCACTCTTGATTCATCGCATATCCCGGTACATCGCCGGAGGCATTCACATAGAGTCATATTTTGTCCTAAGTATTGAGTTGTAATTCTTGAGTTGTAAATAAATAGAAGTGTGATGATTTCCATTATTAGAGCATTTTCCCATGTGAGGAAAGGATGATGGAGAATATGATTCCCCCACAAGTCGGGATGAGACTCCGGACTTTATGAAAAATAAAAGAGGCCAAAGAAGCCCAAAGAAAAAAAGAGGCCAAAGAAGTCCACCAAAAAAAGAGAGAAAATGAGAGAAGGGACAATGTTACTATCCTTTTACCACACTTGTGCTTCAAAGTAGCACCATGATATTCATGATAAGAGAGTCTCTTATGTTGTCACTTTCATATACTAGTGGGAATTTACATTATAGAACTTGGCTTGTATATTCCGATGATGGGCTTCCTCAAAATTGCCCTAGGTCTTCATGAGCAAGAAGTTGGATGCACACCAACTTAGTTTTCTTTTGTTGAGCTTTCATACATTTATAGCTCTAGTGCATCCGTTGCATGGCAATCCCTACTCGTTGCATTGACATCAATTGATGGGCATCTCCCTAGCTCGTTGATTAGCCTCGTCAATGTGAGACTTTCTCCCTTTTTGTCTTCTCTCATAACCCCTATCATTATATTCTATTCCACCTATAGTGCTATATCCATGGCTTGCGCTCATGTATTGCGTAAGAGTTGAAAAGGCTGAAGCGCGTTAAAAAGTATGAACCAATTGCTCGGCTTGTCATCGGGGTTATGCATAAGGGGAGTATTTTGTGTGACGAAAATGAAGCATGGCCAAACTATATGATGTTGTAGGGATAAGCTTTCTTTGGCTATGTTATTTTGATAAGACATAATTACTTCGTTACTATGCTTGAAGTATTATTATTTTTATGTCAATATTAAACTTTTATCTTGAATCTTTTGGATCTAAACAATCATGCCACAATAAAGAAAATTACATTGAGAAATATGCTAGGTAGCATTCCACATCAAAAATTCTGTTTTTATCATTTACCTACTCGGGGACGAGCAGGAATTAAGCTTGGGGATGCTTGATACGTCTCCAACGTATCTATAATTTTTGATTGTTCCATGCTATTATATTACCTGTATTGGATGTTTATGGGCTTTACTAAACACTTTTATATAATTTTTGGGACTAACCTATTAACCGGAGGCCCAACCCAAATTGCTTTTTTTTTTGCATATTTGAGTGTTTCGCAGAAAAGTAATATCAAACGAAGTCCAAACGGAATGAAACCTTCGGGAGAGGTATTATTGGAACAAACGCAATCCAGGAGACTTCGAGTGGATGTCAAGAAGCAGACGAGGAAGCCACGAGGCAGGAGGGCGCGCCCTAGGGGGGTGGGCGTGCCCCCCACCCTCGTGGGCCCCTCATGGCTCCCCTGACCGACTTCCTTTGCCTATATATATCTACGTACCCCAAAAACATCCAGGAGCACCATGAAACCCTATTTCCACTGCCGCAACCTTCTGTACCATGATATCGCATCTTGGAGCCTTTTCCGGCACTCCACCGGAGGGGGAATCGATCATGGAGGGCTTCTACATCTTGGCCAACTAGATTGATCTTTCTTGCAATGGGAGAAGTGCTTAGCTTTGGGTTCAATCTTGCGGTGTCCTTTCCCAGTGATAGCAGGGGCAGCAAGGCACGTATTGTATTGTTGCCATCGAGGATAAAAAGATGGGGTTTATATCATATTGCTTGAGTTTATCCTTCTACATCATGTCATCTTGCCTAATGTGTTACTCTGTTCTTATGAACTTAATACTCTAGATGCATGTTGGATAGCGGTCGACGTGTGGAGTAATAGTAGTAGATGCAGGCAGGAGTCGGTCCACTAATCTTGGTCGTGATGCCTATATACATGATCATGCCTAGATATTCTCATAACTATGCACTTTTCTATCAATTACTCGACAGTAATTTGTTCACCCACCGTAATACTTATGCTATCTTGAGAGAAGCCACTAGTGAAACCTATGGCCCCCGGGTCTCTTTTCCATCATATAAGTTTTTGATCTACTTTATTTTGCAATCTTTACTTTCCAATCCACATCATAAAAATACCAAAAATATTTATCTTATCTTATTATCTCTATCAGATCTCACTTTCCCTAGTGGCCGTGAAGTGATTGACAACCCCTTTATCGCGTTGGTTGCGAGGTTCTTGTTTGTTTGTGTAGGTACGAGGGACTTGGAGTGTAGCCTCCTACTGGATTGATACCTTGGTTCTCAAAACTGAGGGAAATACTTACTCTACTTTGCTGCATCACCCTTTCCTCTTCAAGGGAAAAACCAATGCATGCTTAAGAGGTAGCAATTCCTTTCTCTGTAACCGACTTTGTACAACCCTAGTCCCCTCTGGTGTCTATATAAACCGGAGGGCTTAGTCCGTAGGGACAAATACACAATCCTCATAGGCTAGACTTCTAGGGTTTAGCCATTAAGATCTCATGGTAGATAAACTCTTGTAATACTCATATCATCCAGATCAATATAGCAGGAAGTAGGGTATTACCTCGATAGAGAGGGCCCGAACCTGGGTAAACATCGTGTCCCCCGCCTCCTATTACCATCGACCTTAGACGCATAGTTCGGGACCCCCTACCCGAGATCCGCCGGCTTTGACACCGACAGAAGGGATGATGCAGCACAGCGGCGGTAGGTATTTCCCTCAGATATGATACCAAAGTTATCGAACCAGTAGGAGAACCAAGCAACACAACGTAAACAACCCCTACACGCAAATAACATCACCTCGCAATCCGACGTGTTAAAGGGGTTGTCAATCCCTTACGGGGTACGGCACCTCAAGATAGGCAAAGGCGTGAGGAAAATTTGTAGATGGGATAAATAGATCGTGAAACAAATAAATTGCAGCAAGGTATTTTTGTATTGTTTAGATTAATATATCTGAAAATAAACGCAAGGAAAAAGTAGATCGCAAGGGAAATATATGAGAAAGAAGATCCGGGGGCCGTAGGTTTCACTAGTGGCTTCTCTCGAGAAAGATAGCAAATAGTGGGTGAACAAACTACTGTTGAGCAATTGATAGAACTTCAAATAATCATGACGATATCCAGGCAATGATCATTACATAGGCATCACGTCAAAGATTAGTAGACCGACTCCTGCCTGCATCTACTACTATTACTCAACACATCGACCGCTATCCAGCATGCATCCAGTGTATTAAGTTCATTGAAAAACAGAGTAATGCAATAAGAACGATGACATGATGTAGACAAGATCCGTTTATCTATTATGGCAGATATGGATCCCTTCCTTTTATCCTTAGTAGCAACGATACATACGTGTCGGTTCCCTTTCTGTCACTGGGATCAAGCACTGTAAGATTGAACCCACTACCGAGCACCTCTTCCCATTGCAAGATAAATAGATCAAGTTGGCCAAGCAAAACCCAAATATCGGAGAATAAATACGAGGCTATAAGCAATCACGCATATAAGAGATTGAAGAAACTCAAATAACTTTCATGGATATAAAAAGATATAACTGATCATAAACTTGAAATTTACCAGATCCCAACAAACACACCGCCAAAAGACTTACATCATATGGATCTCCAAGAGACCATTGTATTAATAATCAAGAGAGAGAGAGAGAGGAAGCCATCTAGCTACTAACTACGGACCCGAAGGTCTACAAAGAATTACTCACGCATCATCGGGGAGGCACCAATGGAAGTGTTGAACCCCTCCGTGATGGTGTTTAGATTGGATCTGGTGGTTCTCGACTCTGCGGTGGCTGGATGAAAATTTCGTTGACTCCCCTAGGGTTTCTGGAATATTGGGGTATTTATAGAGCAAAGAGTCGGTCCAGGGGGGAACCCGAGGTGGGCGCAACCTACCAGGGCGCGCCCTAGTGGGCTGTCCCCTCCTCGGGACCCCTCCCCAGGTGCAACTAGGGCCCAACTTCTTCCTTCTGATCCATCAAAAATCATCGTAAATTGGCGTGGCATTTGGACGCCGTCTAATATTTATTTCCTGTGATGTAAAAAACATGCAGAAAACAACAACACGTACTTGGCACTATGTCAATAGGTTAGTACCAAAAAATGATATAAAATGACTATAAAATGATTATAAAATATCCAAGGTTGATAATAAAACAACACAGAATAATAAAAAATTATAGATACGTTGGAGACATATCAACATCCCCAAGCTTAACTCCTGCTCGTCCTCGAGTAGGTAAGTGACAAAAACAGAATTTTTGATGCGGAGTGATGTTTATCATGTCATATTATATTCTTTTCTTTATAGCATGGGCATTTGGAATTTTATGTGATTCAAAGCAATAGTCTAGTTTTGACATAATAATTTAGATACTCAAGCATATCAACAAGCAACCATGTCTTTCAAAATATCAATGCTAAAACAAGTTATCCCCAGACCATCATGCTGAAACATTGATCCATTCATGAAACACACTCAAATATTAGCTACACCCAATACTTAAGTACGATCATATTGTCCCCTAGTTGGTTCTTCTTTGAGAGAGGATGGAGACTCAATTTCAAAAATAAAAATTGCATAAAGTAAAAGAAAGGCCCTTCGTAGAGGGAAGTAGGGATTTGTAGAGGTGCTAGAGCTCAAAGCGAAAAATATTAGAGATAAATTTTTTTGGGAGGTGTATCCATCCACCAACAAAAACGACTTGGAGCATCCCAACACTTTCCATGCTAGATATATCTGTCGGTGTTCTGGGAACAGGGGTCCCTAGACTTGCCTGCTTGCGGCCTGCGGCGTGGCTCAAGTGGTGGCCCAATGCGGCCCATCATCATCTGCTCAAGATCAAGACCCTCGCGAGGGGCCAAGCCTCACGGGGCGGACGATGTAAGGCTTCCTCAGGGGTGGCCTTGCCAGGCTAGCTCGCGAGGAGGCAGAGAGGTCAAGGCGAGGGTACCTCGCGAGGTGCTCGTGACGCCAGCCATGACGATCGAGACCGGGCGGGTGCCGGCCTGTGCAGTGTCCTTGTTTCCTTTTTGGTGCAAAGGGAGCAAGTGCAGGTGTGGAGTACCGAGGCGTCAAGTAAAGGTTACCATTTCAGTGCAACGAGACCAAGACTAGCTGAGCGGCAGGATGGAGGTCACTGTGGAGCCCAAGACGGCTTCATCACCAGTGCCTTTGGCAGCCGAAGACCAACTTTAGTCAGGATAAGCTGTACTAGATGTTCCCCTTCAAAATGGTCGTTGTTGGCGCCCTTCTCGCTCAAATATTTGGGAAGAGGACCATGGCCTCTATATATAGGGCTAGCCACCATAGTAGGGGAGGATCGAATCTTTCCGAAGCAGAACAACACACCACCACAAGAACACCCCTCGCGAGGCTGTTCTTCCTCTGTACTATTCATCAGCCCCCTGAGCCAATCCACTCACCACACACTGGAGTAGGGTATTACACCACAACGGTGGCCTGAACCAGTATAAACCTTGCATCCCTTGTGTTGTTTGTCGTGTAGCTTAGATTCTCAGCGAGGCGTTGGAACGTGGATTGGTAGGGGACAGATCTTTGCGCGCACCCCAAAGTTCGAACCTTAAGGGTTTTGCCGGAACCCCACATCCGACATTTGGCGCGCCAGGTAGGGGTGTGCCGGAATCTTTTCTTCCGCCATCCCGCGTTCCATCGTTCGCCGCGTCCATGGCTGACGCTCGCCGAGCTCGTGCCGAGCGTCGGGCTGCCCTCGCCGCCCACGTTGCCCAGACGGCTCCCGTCGGCGGGCCTCCCCGTCGTTTTCCGTCGCCTGCCGCCCACGCCGCCACCGGCCCGGTGGGGAACAAGCAGTAGGCGTCATCGCTGTATCCCTCGGTGCGACAGGAAGGCCGTACCGCCACCCCTTCTCTGACTCCAGCTGGTTTGTCGTTGCACGCCCGTCGCGCTCCCGCGGATGCGCACGCCGCGCTGCTCCTGGCACGCGAGCTCGTGCACTACCATCCCATCGACGACCTCTACGAAGAATGGCTCGCTCGCATCACCGAGATCGTCAGCGCCGCAGGAGGCTCCCCTGCGCTGTCCCTCTCGCTGCCTCGCCCTCCGTCCTGCGCGGGTAACGCAGCTCCTGAGGTACCTCCGCCGCCTCCTCCCCAAGAAGGCGCCCTAGCTCCAAGGCGCGCGGCCCTTGGACGAGACCCACCGCGTCCGGCGCCCGCGTAACAAGAAAGGAGCTGCCAAGAAATCCCTCGCCCCCAAGAAGGCGCTCGTGTGCTCCCTGCACCAGTGTGCCATGATCGCATTCCTGCGCCAGTGCGTCAAGACCCCGCGCTGCCCCTGGAGGCAGTGCGCGGGGACCCCCAAGATCAAGCCCCGTGTCAGCAAAGGCCTCCGGTGGCCATCACTGGTTGCCGCGCCTTCACCATCGAGCTGTGCAGCGTGGCCTGGCCGGGCAAGTTCAAGCTGGATCTGCCTCCTCGCTACGACGGCACCGCCGACCCCGCGGAGTTCCTGCAGCTCTACGAGCTGGGCATCGAAGCAGCCAATGGAGACGAAAAAGTCATGGCAAATTGGTTCCCCATGGCGCTCAAGGGCGGTGCCCGCATCTGGCTCCTGAACCTGCCTCCCAGCACGATCTCCTCTTGGGACGAGATGCACACCCGCTTCATCGCCAACTTCCAGGGCACTCACGACCAACCCAAAGCCATGAGTGACCTGCACCGCATCAAGTAGCAGCCAGGGGAGACCCTGCAGAAGTACATCCAACGCTTCAACAACGCTCGCCTCAAGATTCCCAAGGTGACTGAGGAGGCCATCATCTCAGCCTTCTCTGATGGCGTCCGCGACATCAAGATGAAGGAGGAATTGGCAATCCACGAAGATCTGTGCACGTCTCTGGAGCTGTTCAACTTGGCGACCAAGTGTGCAAGGGCTGAGGAGTGACGCCTCTCCCTCCTCGAGTTCCCAGCCGCTGATCCTGAAGAGAAGAAAGCCAAGGCCAAGGACGTGAAGCGCAAAGGAGTAGTTGTGCTCGCAGCAGAGCCAGACACGAAGCATGGTAGGGACCAACCAGAGTCATCCAAGGGCAGCCGATACTGCGTGTACCACGACCTCCACACCCACAACACCAACGAGTGCCAAGAGCTCAGGGCCGTGCGAGAAGGGCATGTCGTTCGACGCCCCGAGCGCAGTGATCCGGGCTATGGCTGAGGAGGAGGAAGAGGTGGAGGATGATGGGAAGACCGTGGCCCTCGCCAAGGGTGGCGTGACCAGCCTCATGAGGACCGCTGGCAGGTCCAGCCTCGCGAGGGGGCTTGGAGGGATCAGCCTCATGAGGATCGCCAGCAAGGAAACGCAGGCCTCCCTCCTCTGCCACCACCGCCAAGGAGGAATGAAGACCAGCATCAGGACGAGGGGGCCGGGGGATTCCAGGAGCCGCGTGCTATCGCTTGCATCTTGGGCGGTGCTCAGGACCCAGCCTCTCAGCGTATCTTCAAGCAGTTCGCTCGCGAGGTGAATACAATCCTTCCAAAGCTCGACGCCACGCGCCCTCTCAGGTAGTCCACGTGTGCCATCACGTTCAGCTCGGCGGATCATCTCAAGTGCGCAGCAACAGCCGGTGTCCTCCCCATGCTTTGTTCCCTAGTCATCAGCAATGTGCAGGTCACCAGGACCCTCATCGATGGCGGTGCAGGGCTCAACGTCCTGTCCGTCAAAACATTCAACAATCTCCAAGTGCCGTATGATCAGCTTCAGCCAACCAAGCCCTTCTCAGGAGTCACTGATGGTTCCACCACCCCAATAGGGCAGGTCCGACTACATGTCACCTTCGGACAGTGCAAGAACTACCGCACTGAGCTCATTGACTTCAACGTCGCCCACATTCGCCTGCCGTACAATGGCATCCTCAAGTATCCAGCCCTGGCCAAGTTCATGGCAGTGACTCACCATGGCTACAATGTCCTCAAGATGCCGGGAAGCAGCGGAGTCATCACGGTCCCCTGTGAAGAGAAGGATGCAGTGTGCTCTCTCGAGCGTGCTTTCCAAGCTGCTTCAATCGAGGACCCAGATCGCAAGAGCGGGAACCTTCCCGAGGCGGCTCCCAAGAAGAAGAAAACATCACCTGGCTCGAGACCTCAGGAGGCAGGCACCTCCGGTGGCACGGCGCCAGGATCTGCGCCCGTCCAAGGGGCGCCTCCCTTTGTTGCATAGGAATGCGCGCCTGGCGCCCTCCTTGGGCAAGGCTCAGGGGCTCCCTCCTGGAGGGCCACTGACTTTGCCAAGATCACGAGGGAGGCGCTCGGGCACCACTTGGAGGCGTGCTTCACGGCACGTTTCCCGCAGGAAGGCATGAGGCAAGGAAGACCCGACCCTCAGGAGTTCATCACTAAGGTCACTCAGGAGCTGCAGGAACCGAGAGTCATGTGCGGCAGCCGCCGCTTACCCGGCGTAGCTCCCCATCCAGGCGAGGATGGTGGGCTGCGTGTCTGCATCGACGTACCAGGGCTCAACTGAGCCGCGTCTCAGAAGCGCCTCTGGCCCTCGCGCGTGGTACATTGCGAGGGTCCACCTCACAGCTACGTTCGCATGCCTCTCGGCCTGCCGAACGCGGCCGCTACCCATCAGCGCCTGGTGCGGAGCATTCTGGAAGCTCAGGAGGCTTGGCACTACGTGGTCCTGGCAGAGATGGAGATTGTCCTCGAAGAGCCGCCCGGACCCCCGGAGCCTCCCGAGGCTCAGGGCCCTGGGGGCTCATGAGGATTGGCTTCTTCACCATGCATCATCGGCTACTCCAACATCCCTTCATTGCAATGATATCAGGTGACACCTTTCAAGTTCCATTTCAGCTGGGAGCGCCCCCAGGGCTGCATCATTCCCATATCGCGTGGGCCTATCCCTGTGGCATGTATCTCTTTTTCTTACTTCTTTAGCTTACCTTGCTGGGGGCGCCCCTCGGGCTGCATCATCCCTAAGCTGCTCGGGCCTGACCTAGTGGCGTGTGTCTTTCTCGCATCTATCTAAGTTGGCTTGCTCTTTCATGCTCAACCTGCTATGATCATCGTCCGCTGCCTACCACAGGCCCCTTCTTTCTTTTCCCTCATGCAAATCGCTTGCACGTTAAGGGGGGGGGGCTGAGCATCGCGACTCAGGGGCTCTTATTGGCTCTCCAGCCCTCACCTCCTGGCCTTGTCCACGGCATCGCGACCTGGCATACCAGCGACGGCTGAGCTCGCTCAAGGGCTAGGACCTGAGGATGTAGAGCATTTGCATCTAACCATCTTGCAGGAACGTACCACCAACAAAGGCCCAGAGCCAGGCGCAACCCGCCTTGAGGTAGGGCCCCGTGAGTCCCGCGCTGGCTCACGGGTGCCCAGATACACCTCGTCTAGCCCTACCATGCCAACCATGTGTTAGGGCGGGGTTGTACACGCCCCGGGGGCTCCTCCCGGAGGGGGCCCCCCTCCCATGTTCCAGTGGAAGCACCATGCTCCGTGTTGGCTGACGACACTACCGGGGAGCGGCTATGCCCGTACACATACCGAAGCACTATGCTCCATGCTGGTGATAAACAACTGAGGGCGACCCACGGCTGCATCAACCTCAGGGAGCCCAGAGCTTAGTATCTGGCCTCATCGCAATGCCTCCCCCCGGGAGCGCCGTGCGAGGGGGCTGGACACGGGGGCTGCGTCCGGGCCACGCCCGAGCACACACCACCCAGCCAGGTCCCTCGGACTTGGTCGTCGCGCGCCCCTCCACGAGCAGACCCAAGGTATGAAGACCGTTCGAGCATCAAGGGGGACTCCTAAGCATTGCGACTCAGGAGCCTAACTGGTCACGTAGCCCCTCACCCCTTAGTTCCGAAAGGCTAACGGCGGTTGAGGTATGCACGGGGCTGGGCCCTGCCGACGTAGAATGAAAAATCCACCCCTACACCCCTCCCTATTTGCTATTTGTGCGCCAAGGGGGACTCCTGAGCATCGCGACTCAGGAGCCTAACTGGTCACAGAGCCCCTCACTCCTTATTCCCGTCCCGGTGATCCGGTCGGGGCTAACGGCGGCTGAGGTATGCGCGAGGTCGGGCCCTGCCGACGTAGAACATAAAGCAAATAGGAAGGAAAACTGCAAATCCTGGAAATTCAGAAGCAAACATTACAGACCATAAATTGTTCTCACAATGCCAAATACAAGTTTAAATGCCTCCACGAGGCACGGTGCATGTTGTAGGAGTTGGAACAGGACAGAAGCAGTGAGGAGGTCACCCTTGGGAAGCACCGCCGCTCGTGGCAGGGTTGCGCTTGTCAGCTCCACCCCTCGAAGCCGCGGGGCCAGCGGCACCTCGCTTGGGCGCGGTGCTGAGCGTGCGGAACTTTGCTAGCAAGGCCTCTGCTCGGCCCCTCACAGCCTCAGCAGCAGCGGAGGCAAGCTCGCCGCTCACAGGCTCCAGAAACTATCGAGGTCGGTGTTGGGGTCGTGAAGGTAGGTGTGGCTGAGGACGCACGTCAATGCTGCGGAAGAAAGGACGCGAGCTTCAGCCTCGGCCGTGGGGCCGATGCCGTCCACGACATCCTCAAGCGCCTGGACCAAGAAGGGAAGCAGCTCGGCGGGGTCGTCCTCGGCGTTAGCCAGCGGCTTCTCCAAGCCGTCGTCGTAGAGCGTCTTCAGCAATGTGCGAGGCCTCTCCTCCATCCTCGTGAAGGCCACCAGATCCTCAACCAAGACCTTCACCTTGGCGTCAGCTCAGCGTCACGATCCCTGACGGCGGCCTCCCGAGCCTTCATCTCCTCCTCCTTCGCCTGGCGGTCATGAACCTCCTTGGCAAGCTCGTCACGTAGGCCTTGCAGCTCGTCCTCCAACGCCTTGCAGCGGCCCCGGACATTCGAAGCATCCTCCAAAGCCGCATCACGAGCGGCCTTGGCCTGGGAGGCGACTTGCTTCTCCTCCTCGAAGGCCGACACAGCCTGGCTCAGCGCCGCTCGGACGGAAGCGTCAGAGCGGACCCAGCGAGAGACCAACTCTAGGCGCCCGGCCACCAGGTGGGGGTTGGCGCCCTGGAGATCTTCTCTTAGCCGACCCAGCTCGACAGCAGCATGATCCAAGACAGTGGAAGAGGTGGCGGAGACGGAAGCCAGTGGGGTAGGAGGAGAAGACGACAGCGTGATCACGACATCAGGCGTCGGGGCCTTTTGAGCCTCGGCAGCCTCGACGACAGTGTCAAGCGCGGGCGCCTCCGGAGTCAACAGGGCCATGGGGGCTGGATCCACGCTAGTGCGTCCCTCCTGGCCTCGCAAGGATGACCGGGCAGGGGAGGCGCGAGCCTCGCTGCCTCCTTTTCCCCGCAGATGAAGGCACATCCCCAGCAGATGAGCCTGCCCCGAGTAGGGCCGCTGAGGCCCCTTTCAGCCTCTTCGCCGTAGGTAGCGGCCTAGCCAAAAGAAGAAAGACGTCAAGCCTTGACGACAGAAACAAGAGCAAAGCAGAGGTCAAGCACTTACTGGTCGGCTACCGCGGGCTCAAACGACATCCGGCAAAGCTTAAAGCCCGAAAACCTCCTACGGGGCTCAACCTCGGGAGGTCTGGAAGCAGAAGGCGCACCTGAGGGGCTGGAGCTGGCTTCAGGCAGCCCCAGGGATGGGGTAGACCCTCGGGAGATCAGCCCCATCCTGTCCTTATTTGGGACCAAGTGCAGGTCCTCTCCCCGTCACCTGGCGCCGGCCTCGTCATCGTCTGGCATGGAGCGGAGGGTGCTGGACCTGCTCCAGGGGGAGGTCTCCCCCGTCCCCTCGGTGGTCGCCTCGGAGTCGTGCTCTTCCTCCTACTCCTCATCTTCCTCCTCCCCCCTACCGGAGTAGTTAGAGGACAAGTCCACCGTTGCCATTGCCGCCAGATCCCAAGGAGCTTCCGCCGGTACCAGTCCATCCCCGTTGAAGGTGGGCATGGCGTTCACTACCAGCTCCCAGTCGTCGCGGAGAAACAAGCGGACCAGAGCACCCTCCTGGCTCGCCACATCCTCCCCAACCAGGGAGCGGAGGGCCGCAGTCAGATCCTCGTCGACCAGGGCCATTGAACTCAGGCGGAGGACGGTGTCCGCATCCTTGAGCCTTCACAGCGGGCGCGAGTGCGCTTGAAGTGGAGCCACCCGGTGAGCCAGGAACTCCCTCAGGAGCGTGGCCCCGGTCAGCTTCGCCGCCCTCAGGTTGCCCGGCCTCAGGTCCGTGTTCATCTTCTCCAGCACCAGCTTCACCCGACGGTCGTCGAGCTTTGCACGAGACCACGCGTCGACAGCCTGAGCTGAGGGTGGATGCCTCTGGCGTCCATCATGACCCACTTGCTCCGAAAGCCATCGACCCTCTTCCCAGCCTTTGATATGGTGTTAGCTTTGGAGTATGCAACAAAGCCCGTGCATGCCGAGATGTGGGCACCGGAGACTCAAAGGGAGAAAAATGGCGCAGCAAGGCCACCGAGGGCATCACCCCGACGTGTGCCTCACAGTAGTAAGCGAAGATCGCCAGGAGAAGGACAGAGTTGGGGTGGAGATGCAAAGCATGCAGATTATATTGGCGGAGGACATCAAGGAAGAACTCAGAGAAAGGAGGCACCAGCAATGACGGTGCTCATGATCAACGGATAGAAGGTGCTCCCCTTGTCTTCTGGCTGAGCGGAGCCGGGCCGGAGCGAGGTCTCCCCCATCTCGTTGCCGTGCGCCACGGTCATCAGGCGCGTGAGGGCAAGATTCTTCTCCGTCATGTTTGGGGGATCCAGAGCCGGCGAGTACCAGGCCAGTGGAGCTCCGGCCGGGGTCTTTCGAGGCGCCATTGCTCGCCGGAGGTGAGAGATTGAGGCGGATCTGGAAGATTTTGGAAGCAAGAGGGCGAAGGGCAAGAAGGGGATCTGAAGCAAGAAGTAAGCCTAACCTGGACCAGCCCTTTTGTTAGTCAGGCAGTTGTCGAGGCGTCGTGGGGAAGCGGAGACGCCCACGTCGAATCAACCGCCATGCAGCGCCCAAGGCCACAGGCTGTTAGGGCCTGCGGCGCTCCGCACTTGCCCCTTCGCTTCTTCGCTAAGCCAAGTCCGAGCGCACCTTGGGCCCGGGGGCTACTGTCGGTGTTCTGGGAACGGGGGTCCTCAGACTTGCCTGCTTGCGGCCTGCGGCGTGGCTCAAGTGGTGGCCCAATGCGGCCCATCATCATCTGCTCAAGCTCAAGACCCTCGCGAGGGGCCAAGCCTCGCGGGGCGGACGGCGGAAGGCTTCCTCAGGGGCGTCCTTGCCAGGCTAGCTCGCGAGGAGGCGGAGAGATCAAGGCAAGGGTACCTCGCGAGGTGCTCGTGACGCCAACCATGACGATCGAGATCAGGCGGGCGCCAAGCGGGCGCCAGCCTATGCAGTGTCCTTGTTTCCTCTTTGGTGTAAAGGGAGCAAGTGCATGCGCGGAGTACCGAGGCGTCAAGTAAAGGTTACCATTTCAGTGCAAAGATACCAAGACCAGCTGAGTAGCAGGATGGAGGTCACTGTGGAGCTCAAGACGGCGTCATTACCAGTGCCTTTGGCAGCCGAAGACCAACTTTAGTCAGGATAAGCTGTACTAGATGTTCCCCTTCAAAATGGCCGTTGTTGGCGCCTTTCCAGCTCAAATATTTGGGATGAGGACCAGGGCCTCTATATATAGGGCTAGACACCATAGTAGGGGAGGATTGAATCTTTCTGAAGCAGAACAACACACCACCACAGGAACACCCCTCGCGAGGATGTTCTTCCTCTGTACTATTCATCAGCCCCCTGAGCCAATCCTCTACCACACACTGGAGTAGGGTATTACACCACAACGGTGGCCTAAACTAGTATAAACCTTGCGTCCCTTGTGTTGTTCGTCATGTAGCTTAGATTCTCAGTGAGGCGTTGGAACGTGGATCGGTAGGGGAGAGATCTTCGCGCGCACCCCAGAGTTCGAACCTTAAGGGTTTTGCCGGAACCCCACATCCGACAATATCATAGGCGGTTCCCAAACAGAAAATAAAGTTTATTCCTTTTCCACCATAACTTTCACTTTCCATGGCTAGTCGTATCCATGGGTGCCCTCCATACCAATACTTTCCATGGAATTTATTATTTGACAACATAAAGTAAATTCATTTTTGCATTTCGGGACTAGGCATCCCTAAAACCTTTGCCTTACTCTCGTGCAATAACAAGGGAATAAACACTCATCGTCAGAATAACACATCTAGCATGGAAAATATTAGCTACCCATTACCGTTCCGCGAGCGAAACAAACACACATAAGAGAAGTCCATTTTGAAAATTAGAGATGGCACATGCAAATTTTCTTAGAACGGCAAAATAATACCACAAATAGGTAGATATAGTGGACTCATGTGGTAAAACTGGTTTAAAGGATTTTGGATGCACAAGTAGAGGTCATACTTGGTGCAAAATGAAGGCTAGCAAAAAGATTGAGAAGCGACCAACCAAGAAACGAATAACCTCATAAGCAAACATTAAGCATAATTAACACCGAATAATGCACCATAATTAGGATATAATTTTCATTACATGATTATTGACTTTCGTGCATGCATAGGGAATCACAAACCTTAACACCAATATTCTTACTAGAGAACAATTACTCACCAACATAACTCACATATCAGATCATCATATCTCAAAACTATTACTATGAATCAAGTTTATTTTGTCCAATGATCTTCATGACATAATTTTTTTCTTTCTTTATCCTTCTTGGATATCTATCACTTTGGGACTAATTTTCATGTGTTGCTTTTCATAAGCTCAAACAAATATAAGTGAAGATCATGAGCATAACATATTTTCTTTCTCTCAAGATAATTTAAGTGAAGCAAGAGAGAATTTCTTCAAAATTTTACTAACTCTCAAATAAATCTAAGTGAAGCAAGAGAGCATTTCTTCAAAAACACTAAGCACACCGTGCTCAAAAAGATACAAGTGAAGCACTAGAGTAAGTCCATTGCTCATAAAAATTTAAGTGAAGCATAGAGAGCAATTCTAACAAGTCATGACATAATTTTGGCTCTCTCAAATAGGTGTGTCCAGCAAGGATTGATGAATTAAAACACAAAATAAAACAAGCAAAGACACATATCATACAAGATTCTCCAAGCGAAACACATATCATGTGACGAATAAAAATATAGCCTCGAGTAAAATACCGATGGTCATTAGAAGAAAGAGGTGATGCCACTCGGGGGCATCCCCAAGCTTAGTTGGTTGCTCATTCTTGGATAATAGCTTGGTATGCCGGGGCATCCCCAAGCTTGGGCTCTTCTATCCTTCTTTCATCCATCGTAAGATAACCCAAAACTTGAAAACTTCAATCACACAAAACTCAACAAAACCCTTGTGAGATCCGTTAGTAAAAGAAAGCAAACCACTACTATAAGTGCTGTGTAAAACCAATTCTTATTTTGTTTTTATATTATATCTAGTGTATTCCAACTTTTCTATGGCACAAACTCATCAAACAAAACCATAGAGCCATCAAAATAAGCACACAACACAAAGAAAACAGAATCTGTCAAAACAGAAAAGTCTGTAGTTATCTGGAACTTTCAAATACTTATGTAACTCCAAAAATTCTAACAAATTAGGAAGACCAACATAATTTGTATATTAATCTTCTACAAAAATAATCAGGGCAAAAGCTCTTTTCTGCGATTTATGAGAATTATTTTTGTGAGCGCAAAGTTTCTGTCTTTTTTAGCAAGATCAAACAACTATCACCCCAAAAGATCCTAAAGGCTTTACTTGGCACAAACACTAATTAAAACACAAAAAACATAATCATACCAGTAGCATAATTGTGCTAAAACACAATAACAGCAAGCAAAAAGCAAAAATAAATTTTATTCATTGGGTTGCCTCCCAACAAGCACTATAGTTTTAGACCCTTAGCTAGGCATAAACCCGGGAGGCTCTTTACGTTCCCCTAAATTCTCCGAAAAACAAACCATCTTCAGATCCAAAATTTCCAATCGCTTGTTGCAAAGTGTAATCAAGGTATTCATGCGATTGATACTACCATTGAGGTGCTTGAGGGGTTCATTATATTTCTGTATTTCGACCATATGTTTATGTAAATCACCAAGTTTGTCCAACATTTGAACTCCCTCAGGGGTAAAGGAAAGCCCCTTCTTTTGAGGAGGAATTCCAAAAATTCCTTCCAAGATTTCATAGGCAGTGTTTGCATCAAGCTCAATAAAATTTCCTTTAGCGGCAAAATCAAGAAGTTGTCTATGATGCAAAGCTAATCCTATGAAAAATTACGAAGCAAAACCTTAGCATCCCCGTTTAGGTTAGAACATGATATGATTCCATAAACCTATACTAGGCATCTTTCAAATTTTCTCCATGTCTTCGCTTGAAGTAAAGAACTTCAAAATCTGGTGACAAAGGAGGAGTAGGGACGCTACCCATCGAGACTAGAGACAAGAGATCGGTGAAAAAGAGGGGCGAATAAAACGTCAAATTTTTATGAAGTGGGGGAGAGGAAAATGGCGAATAAAGCAAATTGCAAGGAGATGAGATTTGTGATTAGGAACCTGGTTATGTTGAAGATCCTCCCCGGCAACAGCGCCAGAAATTCCTTTTGATGTCGCTTGAAGCTATGTCGGTATTTCCCCAAAGAGGAAGGGATGATGCAGCACAACGGCGGTAGGTATTTCCCTCAGATATGAAACCAAGGTTATCGAACCAGTAGGAGAACCAAGTAACGCAACGTAAACAGCCCCTACATGCAAATAACAACACCTCACAACCCGACGTGTTAAATGGGTTGTAAATCCCTTTCGGGGTACGACGCCTCAAGATAGGCAAATTTGTAGATGGGATAAATAGATCACGGAACAAATAAATTGCAGCAAGGTATTTTTTGTATTTTTTAGTTTAATATATCTTAAAATAAACACAAGGAAAAAGTAGATCGCAAGACAAATATATGAGAAAGAAGACTCGGGGGCCGTAAGTTTCACTAGTGGCTTCTCTCAAGAAAGATAGCAAATGGTGGGTGAACAAATTACTGTTGGGCAATTGATATAACTTCAAATAATCATGACGATATCCAAGCAATGATCATTACATAGGCATCACGTACAAGATTAGTAGACCGACTCCTGTCTGCATCTACTACTATTACTCCACACATTGACCGCTATCTAGCATGCATCTAGTGTATTAAGTTCATGGAAAAACGGAGTAATGCAATAAGAACGATGACATGATGTAGACAAGATCCATTTTTCTATTGCAGCAGATATGGATCCCATGTTTTTATCCTTAGTAGCAACGATACATACGTGTCGGTTCCCCTTCTATCCTTAGGATCAAGCACCGTAAGATCGAACCTACTACCAGGCACCTCTTCCTGCAAGATAAATAGATCAAGTTGGGCAAACAAAACCCAAATATCGGAGAAGAAATACAAGGCTATAAGCAGTCACACATATAAGAGATCAAAGAAACTCAAATAACTTTCACGGATAAAAAAGATATAACTGATTATAAACTCGAAGTTCATCAGATCCCAACAAACACACCACCAAAAGACTTACATCATATGGATCTCCAAGAGACCATTATATTGATAATCAAGAGAGAGAGAGAGGAAGCCATCTAGCTACTAACTATGGACCCGAAGGTCTACAAAGAACTACTCACGCATCATCGGGGAGGCACCAATGGAAGTGGTGAACCCCTCCGTGATGGTGTCTAGATTGGATCTGGTGGTTCTGGACTCTACGGCCGCTGGATGAAAATAGCGTCGATTCCCCTAGGGTGTCTGGAATATTGGGGTATTTATAGAGCAAAGAGTCGGTCCAGGGGGCACCCGAGGTGGTCACAACCCACCAAGGCGCGCTTGGGCCTCCTGGTGCGCCCTGGTGGGTTGTCCCCTCCTCGGGACGCCCCCCAGGTGCAACTAGGGCCCAACTTCTTCCTTCTGGTCCATAAAAATCATCGTAAATTGGCGTGGCATTTAGACTCCGTCTGATATTGATTTCTTGCGACGTAAAAAACATGCAGAAAACAACTACTGGCACTTGGCACTATGTCAATAGGTTAGTACCAAAAATGATATAAAAATGAATATAAAACATCCAAGATTGATAATCAAACATCATGGAATAATCAAAAATTATAGATACGTTGGAGACGTATCACTGTGCTTAAAGGCTGCTAAGGCTTCGGCGTCCGAACAGTTTATAATCTGGTTCTTTTTAGTTAAGAAATGATTCCAAAGCTTGCGAGCTGATTTGCCTAGCTGCTGAATTATGTGACTCAAGTCATCAGCATCCGGTGGCCAAACATATGTGCCCTGAAATTTAGCCCTAAAAGCGTCTTCCAAGTCTTCCCAGGTTCCAATGGAGTTTTCTAGGAGGCCATTTAGCCAGTGCCATGCTGGGCCCTTCAGCTTTAGGGGAAGATATTTAATGACATGGAGATCGTCTCCTCGAGCCATATGAATGTGGAGAAGAAAATCTTCGATCCAGACGGCCGGATCCGTCGTTCCATTATACATTTCGATGTTTACGGGTTTAAACCCTTCCAGAAATTGATGTTCCATAACCTCATCGGTGAAGAAAGGGGTGTGTGGCCCCTCTGTATCACGCAATGTCGTGGCAGAGATCGTCTGACATCTGAGTTCGGTACTAATCCCGAACATAGTAATGGTCGTCACGCCGGGCTTCATAGCAATTATCTTGCGTATCACCAGCTTTATTGGCTAGGTCACATTGCAAGTCGTACATGTATCTCGCGGCTGCCGTCTCCCTGCCTCTTCAGCGAGGGGGTGCAGGTTGGTGTTCAACTTGATATGACATTTTATCCCGTCCATGTGGTGGTCGGTCTGGTTGGTCTGCCTGTTTGTACTTCGATGGTATTGGCTCAAGGGCTTCATCGTCCAATTGTGGCAGCAGCTTGCGCCTAGGGTAACTTTTGATGGGTCGCCCTGGCCGCATTCTTCGGCGGCCAGGACCTTAGTCCACCTTTCATTCAGCGTGTCTTGCTCTTCTTTGAGCTGTTGTTGCTTCTTCTTCAGGCTCCGGGCTGTAGCAATGAGCTGTCACTTAAAGCGTTCTTGGTCGAGGAGTTCCTCTGGGACAATGAAGTATTCATCCCCGAGGCTAACCTCTTCTTCGGATTCTGGCATGTAGTTGTTGTCCTCCACATCTTCGTTGTCAGCATGTCCGGGGCTATATTCACCTTCTTCCCTTTCATCCTATTTGGACATGGGCTCGACGGGGTATTCAGGACCTTCGGCATCGTCCAGAGTCTCATTATCTCTGGTGCCGGTATTGCTATCCTTTGCCCAACATGATCATGAGCGGCGCCGCTGACGTCGGCGCTTTGGTGGTTTAGCGATGGGTTTGTCCTTATCTAGGCTCGGGTTATCCTCGTCGTTCTTCGGAGTGTCCACCATGTACAAATCATATGTTGAGGTGGCCAACCAACGCCGCGTGACGGGTGGGACTTGGCTTGGTTCGGCGTCGGCATCGTCATCCATGCCATCGATGTCTTCAGACACATAGTCCAAAATGTCAGTTAAGTCTTCGACCATGGCTATTAAGTGGGTGGTGGGTGGGGCGTAAAATTCCCCGCTCTCAGCCCCCAGTCCGAGCTAGGTACTGTTCGGAGGGAAGGCCTCTATGATGGCAAGAGATTGCATCAGTCCCAATGCTTCGTCTAAGAGCGGAAGTGGGACCGGAAACTGTGGATCCGCCGAGCTGAGTTCGGCATGGGACATCTGATCAGGCTCACTGAGTGCGGGCCTCGGCAGTTTGGGATGGTTGCCTAGAGCCAAGTCTAAGACTACATCTGGGTCTTCGGTCAGAAGTTCTGTAAGGGGAAGAAGTCCAGCGGGGTTCAAGCTCCCGTCGTCGTACAATGACATATGCCTCGGATCTAAGGCCGAGGCAGGTGTGGGAGTTAACCCCTGGACGGGATCTAACAGGGGATCCAAAGAATATTCTTAGCGGGGACATGGAGTGGCGGCAGAGGCCGCGAACCTGTCAAAGACTAGGTCTCCTCGGATGTGAGCAACGTAGTTTAGGTTTCCAAACATGATCTGGTGGCCGGGGGCGTAGCTATCGACCTGCTCGAGGCGGCCGATCGAGTTGGCACGAAGCACAAAGCCACCAAGCACAAAAACCTGCCCAGGGAGAAAAATTTCCTTGGCCGCAACATCATTGTTGATGAAGAGGTGAGCCATTGATCCTTCTGTCGACGATACAGCGGAGCTCTCAATGAAAGCACGAATGTCGGTGTCAAAACCAGCAGATCTCGGGTAGGGGGGCCCAAGGTGTGTGTCTGAGGATCAACGGTAACTATGGAGAAGGGACACAATGTTTACCCAGGTTTGGGCCCTCTTAATGGAGGTAAAACCCTACTCTTGATTGATTATATTCGAGGTTATAAGGGTTACAGGAGTTGATCTACCTCAAGATCGATTCGGCTAACCCTAGATAGCTAGCCTAGCAATGTTCTGATCCTGCCTCCGATCTAACTCTCTGGTTTATATAGACAACAGAGGGGCTTAGGGTTGTACAAAGTCGGTCTTACAGAAAAGAACAATATATCCAGACACCTATAATTGCCATCCACACATGTGAGAATCCCCACCGGACATGAGAGATAATCATGTGTCTTGTATCTTGACAGCCCATCAGTCCGGCCCATATCAATAGACCGGACGCCCGAGCACCCCCTAGTCCAGGACTCCCACAGACTCCCGTATGCATGGATGGCAAGTACAGGTGTCCGGATATCTTATTCCTTTCTGTAAAACCGACTTTGTACAACCCTAAGTCTCCTTCGGTGTCTATATAAACCGGAGGGTAGATCAGAGGCAGGATCACAACATTGCTAGGCTAGCTACTCTAGGGTTAGCCAAATCGATCTCGAGGTAGATCAACTCTTGTAACCCCTATACCCCATGATTATAATCAAGCATGAGTAGGGTTTTACCTCCATTAAGAGGGCCCGAACCTAGGTAAACATTGTGTCCTTTGTCCATAGTTACCATTGTTCCTCAAACGTACAACTTGGGCCCCCCTACCCGAGATCTGCCGGTTTTGGCACCGACACCCTTCCCGACCTCCTCGGCAGCCGCAGCTTCCCGGCAATCAGCGCACACGACAGTCTCCTTGCCGGGGACCTCAGCCTTGGCGGCCTTGCCGGTACTAGGGGTGCCCGATCCTTCAATAGTCACCACTGCCTTATCCCTCTGCTTTGTATTGTGCTTCTTGCTCTTCTTCTGACTGTTGATTCATCATCATCCTCCAAATCAACATTGATGCAATCTTCCTCTCCGGGCAACTTTATTCCCTCCTCCATCCGAGCACACTTATCCACTAATGTGTAGAGCTCCTTCATAGTCTTGGGCAACCACACATTCATCATAGAACGAATCTGGCAGTTGCGCACATTGGACTGGAAGGCGCTGCTGGATGGATATTTGGAATATTTCTATGAACTTTGCTGAATCTCTGTAAATACTTACAGAGGGTTTTATTGGAGAAGCTGTAGGTTGCTAGTGTCGGCGTTCTGGATACGGGGGTACCCAGACTTGCCTGCCCGCGGCCCACAGTGTGGCTCCATCGACGACCTGGTACGGCCCAACTTCAACATCAACAACTCAAGACCCTCGCGAGGGGCCAAGCCTCACGAGGCGGGCAATGCCAAGACCTCCAAGGGGATCGGCCTCCTCAGGCTGGCTCCCCAGGAGTGGAGACTTCTATGCAAGGTGCACCTCACGAGGCAAAGCTGACGTGAGCCATGACAATCAAGGCCAGGCGGGCGCCAGGCGGGTGCCAGCAGGCCCAGAGTACCAGTTTCCTCTTTGGTGCAAAGGAAGCAAGCAGCAGGCACGGAGTCTCGAGGAATCAGCCAAAGGTTTCCATTCTGGTGCAACAAGACCAAGACCGCTAGGACGGCAGGACGAAGGTCATCGCCGAGCCCACCGCAGTATCACGACCAGACGGTTTTGCAGGTGAAGACCACTTTAGTCAGGATAGGGTGTACTTCTCGTCCCCCTTCAAATCTGGCCGTTGTGGGATCCCTTCATGCCAACATTTGGGAAGAGGACCAAGGCCACTATAAATAGGACTTAGCCAGCACCATAGGCAAAGGGAGATCGGATCCATTCCCACTCGACCACTTCACCAGCTCACCCGAGCTCAAGAACACCTCACCTCCTGAGGCTGTTCATCTACTGTAGTAGTTCATCCTCAGCCCATCGAGGCAATCCACCAAAAAGCTGGAGTAGGGTATTACACCGCAAGGTGGCGCGAACCAGGATAAATTGAAGTGTCTCTCCATCCCTTTGAGCTCGACGCACTATGATTTGAGGATTGCGAGTAGGCAGGCTGGGTAGGTTGAGATCTCCGCACGCACACCAGAGTTCGAACCTCTCAAGGGTTTGCGGCACACAAAATCTGACATTTGGCGTTCCAGGTAGGGGTGCGTCAGATCTTCTCTTCCGTTAGTGGGTCCACCACTACTCCCACACTTCCATGGCTGACGCACGTCGAGCTCGCGCTGAGCATCGGGCCGTGGTTACCGCCCGCGTCGCTCAGATGGCACTGGCAGGCGACGGCTGTCCTTGCCGCCCTCCGTCACCAGCGGCAACGCTGCCATGGGCCCTGCTGGCCATGAGCAGCAAGCTTCATCGCTGCACCCCTCGCTGCACTGCAACGGGCGCACCGCCACTCCGTCGCTGACTTCGGCCGCTTCGTCCTCCCACGCATGTCGCGGCCCGGCGAACGCGCAAGCCGTTCTCCTCATGGCGTGGGAGCTCCTTTGCTATCGCCCAATCGACGACTTCTACGAGGAGTGGCTCAAGCGCATCGCTGAGCTCGTCAGCGCCGCGAGAGACTCTGCTGGGCCAGCCCGCTCACTACCTCAGCACTCGCCTGCTGCGGCCGACGTGGCTTGCGAGGAACCCCCACCACCTCTAGCCCAGGGCGCCATCACCGAACCAAGGCAGGTGGCACCACGTCGTGACCTGCCGTGCTAGGCATCTGCCCGCGAAGAAGCGAGCTGCCAAGTGGTGAAACGGACCCAAGAAGATGCACGTGCACTACCTGTGATGGTGGCGGTGCACGAGGGCCATGACCAGGCTCCACCACCCCGACGGGCTCCCGTGACCACAACAGGGTGCCGCGCTTTCACCCTGGAGCTACGCAACATCGTCTGGCCGGGAAAGTTCAAGCCTGACCTTCCCCCATGCTACGACGGCACCCCCGAACCCGCTGAGTCCCCGCAGCTCTGGAATTGACCATCGAGGCGGCCAGCTGCGACGAGAAGATCATGGCGAACTGGTTCCCCATGGCCCTTAAGGATGGCGCGCGCTCCTGGCTCCCGAATCTTCCCGTGGGGTCTATCTCCTCCTGGGATGAGATGCGCGACCGCTTCATCGCCAACTTCCAGGGCACTCGCGACCGCTCACCGGCCGTGGGTGACCTACGACGCATCAAGCAGCAGCCAGGAGAGACCCTGCAAAAGTACATATGGTGCTTCAACAACGTTGCCTCAAGATCCCCAAGGTGTCGGACGAGGCCATCATCTCAGCGTTTACGGATGGCGTCCACGACGTCAAGATGAAGGAGGAGCTCGCCATACATGAGGACCTCTGCACGGCTGTGGAGATGTTCAACATGGCGGACAAGTGCGCGAGGGCTGAGGAGGGATGCCTCTCCCTCCTCGAGCTCCCCGATGCTGAACCGGAAGACAAGAAGGCCAAGGCCAAGGATGTAAAGTGCAAGGGGCTGGCTGTGCTTGCAGCCAAGCCAGAGATGAAGCGCGGTTGCAATCACCTTGAGTCATCCAAGAGTAGTCGACAGTTCTGTGTCTTCCACAACGTGCACAACCACAACACCAACGACTGCTATGCTCAGAGCCCTCCGCGACGGACACCTCGGTCGACGCCCCGAGTGCATCGATCGAGGCTACGGTCATGGAGGTGGCCGAGTTGGAGGACGCTGGAACGGCCGCGACCATCGCCAGGAGTGGCGCGGCCAGCCTCGGGAGGACCACTCGCAGGGCCAGCCTCGTGAGGGCGCCTGGAGGGACCAACCTCGCGAGGATAGGCCCCAGGGCAATGCCAGTCTTCCTCCGTTGCCTCCACCGCTAAGAAGGAACAAAGATCACCATCAGGATGAGGGGGTTGGTGTCTTCTAGGAGCCTCGAGCCATCTCCTGCATCTTGGGCGGCTCCAGGCCCCAGCCTCTCATCGCGTCTTCAAGAAGTTCACGCGCGAGGTGAACGGAGCGCTCCCCAAGCTAAAGGTGACACACACGCTCAGGTGGTCCAAATACGCCATCACCTTCAACTCCTCCGACCAGCTCAAGTGCGCGGCCACTGCCGGGGCGCTCCCAATGCTCTGCTCGCCCGTCATCAGCAACGTGGTCATCACCAAGACCCTCATTGATGGCAGAGCAGGGCTCAATGTTCTCTTTGTCCAGATGTTCAACATGCTCTAAGTGCCATACCACCAGCTTCAGCCTACCAAGCCCTTCTCAGGAGTGACCCACAACTCCATGCATCCGATAGGGCAAGTCCGCCTCCCTGTCACCTTCCGCAAGCGCGACAACTACCACACCGAGCTCACCGACTTCGACGTCGCCGATATTCGTCTTCCATACAACGCCATCCTCGGGTACACAACACTGGCCAAATTCATGGCGACGACGCACCACGGCTACAACGTCCTCAAGATGCCAGGGAGCAACGGCATCATCATGGTCGCTTGTGAGGAAAAGGATGCTGTGTGCTCTCTCAAGTGCGCCTACCAAGCTACAGCAGTCGAAAACCCTAAAGACGAGGGCGACGTCCTCCCTCCTGAGGACGCCCCCAAGACAAAGAAGCTGCGGCTGGGCCAGGGATCTCAAGAGGAGCCGTCGCCTGATAGTGCCGTGCTGAGCCTTACGTCCCTGGATGGGGCGCCATCACCAATCGCATAGGAAGGCGCGCCCGACACCCCTCTCAGGCTGGGCTCGGGGGCTCTCCTCTGGAGGTCCTCAGACCTAGAGAACGTCACGAGGGAGGCGCTTGGGCACCATGTGGAGGCATGCTTCAGCGCACGCTTCCTAGGGAAGGCACAGGGCATGGGGCGCCAGGCGCTCAGGAGTTCATCAGCAAGGCAGTTCAGGAGATTCAGGAGGCAAGGGCTCTGCAGGGTGATCACCGCCCACCATCGAGCGCGGATCCTTGCCCTGGAGAGGGTAAGGAATTCCGCGTCTGCATCGACATCCCAGGGCTCAACAGGGTCGTGTCTCAGCAGCTTTTTTGGTTGTCCCGTGTCGGCCGATGCGAGGGTCCCCCTCACAGCTACGTTCGCATGCCCTTCGGCCTGCCAAGCACGGCTGTTGCATTTCAACAACGTATGCGGGATGTCCTAGCGGCTCGGGAGGCTAGGCACCAGGCGATCCTGGCGGAGGTGGAGATGGATCCTCAAGAGCCCCCCAGGCCCCCGGAGCCTCCCAAGGCTCAGGGCCAAGGCGGCTCATGAGGAACGACTTCAGCAGCGCGCATGTTCTGCTACCCCAACATCTCTTCAGCAGCAGTGCCAGGTGACATCTTTTAGTTCGTTCAGTTGGGGGCGCCCCTCGGGCTGCATTATCCCCAAGTTGCGTGGGTTCGTCCCTACGACATGTATCCCTTTTGCGTCTATCAGAACTAGTTTACGTTCATTTATGAGTTGCCTTGAAGTTATCAATTGCCTGACCGACGCTTCATTGCTAAGAACGTCTCGCGCCCTTGTGAGCCCACCCACGACCGCCTCATGATTAAGGACTGGCACGACATCTGTGCTCGGGTCTGTCCCTGCAGCGTTGCTAAACCCAAGAGGCTGAGCTCTGGCACATGGGCCAGCCCCCGTGTACGTCACCTCCCATGGCCCTTGGTGCCTTGTTCTCACACGAGCTAATCGCGGGCGGACGAGTGAGGGTGCGCTACCTGGTGCCTCGCCACCACGGGAGCCACGCGCCAGTTGTTTTTCTTTAGGACCTTTGCATGAGAAGACTGGCACGGTGTCTGTGCTCGGGTCCATCGCTGCAGCATCGATAAACCCAACGGCTGAGCTCTGTCTGGCGGGCCGGCCCCTTTCACGTCACCTCCTGGGGTCGTTGGTGTCTGGCCTTCTCATGCAATAACCTCAGGAGACTCATTCGGCGTAGGTTGCCTAACCATCTTGCAGGACTGACATGAGTGTTCCCGATCAAATTTAGGCGCAACCCGCCTTGAGGTAAGGCCTTGTGAGCCCTGCGCTGACTCACGAGTGCCCATACACACCTCCTCTAGCCCTGTCGTGCAAGCCACGTGTCAGGGCGAGGTTGTACACGCCCCAGGGGCTCTCCTTAGAGAGAGCCCCCTCCCACGCACCAGTGGAAGCATCAAGCTCCGCGCTGGTAGTCGACACTGCTGAGGAGCGGCTATGCCCGTGCAAGAGCGGAAGCGCCATGCTCCGTGCTGGTGATAAACAACTGAGGGTAGCCTCGCGGCTACAGTAACCTCAGGGAGCCTCCGGGCTTAATGCTTAGCCTCACCGTGCTGCTCTCCCTCGGGAGGGTAGCACGAGGGGACTGGGTGCGGGGGCTACGTTCTGGTCACGCCTAGCATACGCCACCCTGCCAGGTCCCACGGACCTGGTCTTCACACTCCCCAACTGAGTGAGAGCCCAGCGAGGAAAGGTATGATGGTCTATTCGTACGTCAAGGGGGACTCCTGAGCATCGCGTCTCAGGAGCCTAACTGGCCGCGTAGCCCCTCACCCCCTGGCCTCGTCCTGGCGATCCGGACGACCCAGCGGCGGCTGAGGTACGCATGGGGCTAGGCCCTGCCGACGCAGAACACCAAGGCCTAACTCCTGTCCCTCCCTTCCCAAGCCATTCGTACGTCAAGGGGGACTCTTGAGCATCGCGTCTCAGGAGCCTAACTGGCCAAGTAGCCCCTCACCCCTTGGTCTCGTCCTGGTGATCCGGATGACCCAATGGCGGTTGAGGTATGCGCGGGGCCGGGCCCTGCTGATGGAAAATGCCAAGGCTTGCCCTCGCACATCTTTTCCCAAGCTGTTCGCACATCAAGGGGCACTCCTGAGCATCGTGGCGCAGGAGCCTAACTGGCCACGTAGCCCCTGACCCCCTGGTCTCGTCCTGGCAATCTGAACGACCTAGCGGCGGCTGAGCTACGCGCGGGGTTGGGCCCTGTCGACGCAGAACAATAAAGCAAACGGGAAAAGAAGTCACAAAACCATAAGCTAGTTATTACAAAACACATTGTTCCAAGCATCCGTTTTAACACCTCCACGGGGCATGGTTCATGTTGCAGACTAAAAATAGGTAGGAGCACCACCGCCGCGTCACCTCTTCAGCCTTGGCCGCCACCGTCGCCCGCCTGTGGAGTCCCATCATCAATGATGTCGTCGTCGCCCTTGCCCTCGGCTCCAACCACGGGCCAACGACGAGGAACTTGACCAGCAGGGCCTCCATCGGACCCTTCATGGCGTCAGCAGCAGCGTCGCAGGAGTCGGGGTCCACGGGCTCGAGCAAGGCGGTGAAGTCGAAGCTGGCATCCCGGAGATAGAGAAGGCTGAAGGCGCGCATCAGGGCCGAGGAAGAGAGTATGCGAGCTTCACCTTCCACCATGGAGCCAAACCCGGCAACAACGTCCTCGAGCGCCCCGACAAGCTCAGGGAGCAGAGTGGCGGGGCTCTCCTTCGGGGTCACCACCGTCCCCTGGGTATCGCTCCCAAAGAGTTCATGCTGAGCCTTATGGAACCTCGCCTTGAGGGATACGAAGGTGCTACGCTCCATGGTGGCCGCCCTCTTGGCCTCGGCAAGGGACACCTGGACCGCTTCCGCCTCCTCCTTCAACTTCTTCAGGCGGTCGTGCTCCATGGCGTGTTCCTGGGCTGCCTGCTTCAGCTTGGCGTCGCGATCAATGATGGCAGCCTCCTGGGACTTTAGCTTCTCCTCTCACTCCTGGAGCTGACTGGACTAGGCGGCCTACTGATCCTCGAGGGCCTTCAGTTCAGCATCCGCTGCATAGCACCGCTCCTGGGCGTCATTGGTCTCCTTCAGAGCCAGGTCATGCTGGGCAGCGGCTACGCCGGACACCTTCCGGGCCTCCTTCATGGATACCGCGGCTTGACTCTAGGCCGCCCGGACAGACGCATCGGCCAGGAGCCACCCCAAGACCAGCTCTAGGCGCCCCGACGCCGCGCGCTCGTCTAGACCTTGGAGATAACCCTCGAGCTGTTCCAGTATGGATCATGCCTCCTCCATGGACCCGGAGGTGGCAGAAGCACCATGGCCCACCAACATGGTAGATGAAGAGGAGGTGCTCCCGACGGCAAGACTGGTGGAGCTGCGGCAGCAGGGAGAACAGGGGGATCCGGAGGCCTTGTGACTCAGCAGTCGCGTCGGGGAAGGGTGCCGCCAGGGTCAGCCCTGCCACGGACACTGACTCCTCCCGAGGCTGGGCCCCCGAGATCCGAGAAGACGACACCGCTGTTGAGCTGCAGGAGCCGTTGTGCCCCTTTGTGCCGAAGCCGCGACAGCCACCGCGACATGCTCAACCAAAGTGCCCTCAGCGCCCTCCTTCTTCTTCTTCGCCGACAACTACGGCCTGGAATCAAATGAAGATACTAAGCATCGCATCGAGATTCAGGAGCAAGGCCATGAAAGAACACTTACTGGTCTGAGGCGATGTAGCTTCTCTTTAGGCTCATCAGCACGGACTTCGCGAGCGCGGCTGGTGTTGTGCTCTTGGGAGTAGGTGAACACGCAGTCGGCGCCGCGCGGGATGGCGATGGTGAAGGAGGAGTACCGCCTGGAGGAACCAGCGCCGATCTTCCCCTCCTCATGTCCGCCCGCTTCAGCTTCTTCGAGGAGGCCACCCTAGACCTCGTCGTGACCCCGGCAGGAAGAGCCAGCTCCATGACTGGAGGTGCGTCCTCCTTGTCATCGTCGGAGAAGCAGCGGAGGAGGTCTCTCTACCTCAGGGCAATGGATTCCCCCTCCCCCTCCTCAGTGGCTTCGGAGGAAGGGTCGCTAGAAGACAGGTCCACCAAGGAGGTGGCCAATGGGGGAGGCCCCATCGACACGGGCCCGCGCTCGTTGAAGACAGACATGGTGGTGGCGATCTTCTTCCCGTCTTCTCGGCGGTACAACGGGAGGCAATCATCTGGAGGGCGCTTGAGTCCTTCCCGGTCAAGGAAAGTAGCATCTTGCTCAACTCCTCGTCAGGCAGGCTGTCTTGGCGCAGCCGGATCTTGTCTTTGGCACCCCCAAGCTTCCACAAGGGGCGGGAGCACTCCTGGCACGACGCCAGGCGCTGCGTCAGGAACTCCCTGATAATCATGGCCCCCGTCAGCTTCTCGGCCTTCAGGTCAGCCTCCATCTTCTTCACCAGTGGCCTCAGCTGGGAGTCGGTGATCTTCTTGGAAGACCACCCCTTCTTAGAGGTTGGGAGCTCGGCCAACAGCTCCAGCAGGTCATGGGAGCACTTGGCTTCCATGAGGACCCATTTGTTCCAGACGTCCTCCACCTTCTTCCCAGCATGAGAAATCGCGTCGCTGCCATGGGCGGCGACGAAGCCAACACACCCAATGGGCTAGTGGCCATTCACGCGGAGGTAGAAGAAGTGGCGGAGCATCGCGATGGAGGGCATCACTCCCACGAACTCCTCACAGTCGAAGGCAAAGATGGACAAAAGGAGGACAGAGTTGGGATGAATGTGGAGAGAGTGGAGGCCGTAATGTTGGAGAATGGTGTAGAAGAAGCGGGAGAAGGGAGGAATCAACCCCGAGAAGATGATGTGCATGAAGAAGGGATAAAAGATACTGTTCGCGGGCTCCGGCACGGCGGAGGCGACCCGGAGCACCGTCTTCCCCCATTCGCTATCATCGCTCGCCGTCAGGAGAAGCGCGGTCAGGAGCTTCTCCTTGGCGACAGAGGGTGTGATCAGCACTAGCTCGAACCAGGTGGGGTCGACAGCCGGGGCTGGAGCTTTAGCTTTCTCGGTGGCCATCGGGCGAAATCTTGGTGGGGAGGATCGATAGATCTGGGGATTTTTTTTGCGTTGGGAGAAGGGGATCTGGAGCAAGACGAAGGGAAGGCAATGAAGGCTCAGCGGCAGGTGTCAGCCCTTTTGTCAGCCGAAAACGGTTGCCGAGGCAGCATGGGGAAGTGGAGACGCCCACATCCCATCAATCACCACACGTGTTTCAAGGCCGCAGGCGGTTAGGGCCTGCGGTGCTCTGCACCTGTCCCTTGGCTTCGCCTAGAAGCCAAGTCCGAGTGCGCCTTGGGCCCGGGGGCTACTGTCGGTGTTCTGGACACGGGGGTACCCAGACTTGCCTACCCGCGGCCCACTGCGTGGCTCCATCGACGGCCTGGTACGGCCCAACTTCAGCATCAACAAGTCAAGACCCTCGCGAGGGGCCAAACTTCGCGAGGCGGGCGATGCCAAGACCTCCAAGGGGATCAGCCTCCTCAGGCTGGCTCCCGAGGAGCGGAGACTTCTATGCAAGGTGCACCTCATGAGGCTCAGCTGATGTGAGCCATGACGACCAAGGCCAGGCAGGCGCCAGTGGGCGCAGAGTACCAGTTTCCTCTTTGGTGCAAAGGAAGCAACCAGCAGGCACAGACTCCTGAAAAATCAGCCAAAGGTTTCTGGTGCAACAAGACCAAGACCGCCAGGATGGCAGGACGGAGGTCATCGCCGATCCCACTACAGTGTCACGACCAGAGGCTTTTGCTGGCGAAGACCACTTTAGTCAGGATAGGGTGTACTTCTTGTCCCCCTTCAAATCTGGCTATTGTGGGATCCCTTTCCTCCAACATTTGGGAAGAGGACCAAGGCCACTATAAATAGGACTTAGCCACCACCATACGCAAAGGGAGATCGGATCCATTCCCACTCGACCACTTCACCAGCTCACCCGAGCTCAAGAACACCTCACCTCCTGAGGCTGTTCATCCACTATACTAGTTCATCCTCAGCCCATCGAGGCAATCCACAAAAAAGCTGGAGCAGGGTATTACACCGCAAGGTGGCCCGAACCAGGATAAACTATTGTGTCTCTCTGTCCCTTTGAGCTTGACGCACTAGGCTTTGAGGATCACGATTAGGCGGTCTGGGTAGTTTGAGATCTCCGCATGCACCCCAGAGTTCGAACCTCTCAAGGGTTTGTGGAACCCGAAATCTGACAGCTGGGTCGGCCTGGCTCCTAGTTCTGGCACCCCGGCTCAGAGAAAACTGGAACGCTCCGTATTCCAGCCCAGAGATTGAGATGAAGTCTTCTAGAATATGGCACTGCTTAGCATAGAACAAACCAGCTCTTTATTACACGAACATGAATACAAGGTTTCCGATATTACAATGAATAACATCGGTACAACGATACTATGCCATCCACTATTGCTCTATGCAAGCAGCAGAACAACACGATGAAGCGGAAGAACTCTAGCAGCGGAACAACGGCGACGGTGGTGAACTCCACTCCGCAGGGACTCTGGCTGGAACGCTTATCCTAGCTCGCATGAATGGAAACCACGACAAGCAAGCAATCAAATCCGGAATGACCTGCAAACTGGCATGACACGCCAGGTCCGTACATTGAATGTACTTGCAAGCTCACAATAACCAGAAGTATTCAAGACAGACAACAGCATAGAAATTACAGGTTAAACAAGAATTAACATGAGATCACTAGGATAACATGGCATCACCAACATAAACATGATACAGCTTGAACAATATGAGCATATTACTCCGACAATACTAGCATGCAACATGATGACACCATATGCACCACTTATCCTGCTCGGGTTACCTTGTAACCAACACATGCATCACTTACCAACTTAGACATCACACGATCATCTCAGGATCAAATCGAGCTTGGTATAAACAATACCGTAGTGATCATTAAATGACCCCAAGGAGCTTGGTTTTTACCCACGACTCTCACACAACATCACGAATATACAACGACTCGGTATCCTTGATACCATCATGATCCTTACGGCGATCACAACCCGACCACCACTTGGCCCCAAACCGTGATCCTTACGGCGATCACAACCTGACCAATAAATGGCCTGTGATCCTTATGGCGATCACAACCCGACCAATAAATGGCCCGTGATCCTTACGGCGATCACAACCCAACAATTTAATGGCCCGTGATCCTTACGGTGATCACAACCACATGTGGTCATTAATCAAGTTATTCTTATTACTGTTGATTCACAGTGTGACCTACTTTTGACCTGGGCCCTTATCCGCGGGCGCGGCTATCGATAGATTTAATATACACTCTGCAGAGGTAGCGCATTGTACCCACACCATAGAACCCATGGCCTCGCACTCCCATTCGGGTGGACCAATGATGTTCCGACAAAACCGATCTACTGCCATGACACTATACAAGCCACTCCGACTCACTCCCCACTGGGCTAAGTCATGGGTGGCCTCGTGTCTACCTCAAGAAACATCAACCACCGTCGTGGCCCGTCCCACACGGGGACACAGATCCGAAAAATAAAACTCAACAATGGGCACACAAGGTTATGCCTGCTTACCGGGCAAGGGTACAGCACGCCCATAACCTTCCCTCGTTGGAGGCACCGGCGAGAGGCACGACAATAGACCCAGTTAGGACCGCCCCATACCGGTAAGCGTGGTTGCACTGGTCAGCATCGATTCAGCGGCACCATGACTCAGCCAACAGTTGTTCAAGTTCAATTTAATCCGGTTAACTTGAATGCAAATATGTTGAGCCATGATAAAATGCATGAACATGATATGAACATAATCATGAGGGTATCACATAACTATCCACCATATCAACAATAAATCATATCCACTAAGCATGGCATACTAACTAGCATGACCATCACCAACATCAACATGTACTACTAGCAAGCATAAACATAAGAAAGGTAATACTAGCAGGTAGAACATGATAACAGAGTACAAGACAACATAGCTCAAAAGTGAACATGCAAATCTAAACATCACCGGAACAACGATAACCATCTTTTCAACAAGCAAACATTTAATAAAGATTCAAGTTGAAAACCATGGATACTGCATGATTATCATGCAAGTGTGTTTTGTAGATTTCCTGGGGTGGAAGAAATCACCGGGAGAAAGTGCTAGAATCTTGCGAAACGAATCGCCGGAAATCATACTGGGGCTGAATTAGGGCAGGGCAAAATGGTCATTTTCACAATGTCAAACCATAGTGAAAGCATGACCAACAGAATGGTCTTGAAGAAACAAAGAAGTGAGCGTTGGATTCACCTCACTTGGAGTTACGGTTAAAAAGTTGTGGATTGTTTTCTGCCAGGGACCTATCTGCAATGAACAAATTTTCAAATAGGGGTCTGGACAGAAAAAGTGAAAGCGTAATCAGGGAAATACGCCTTCACCTTATCCACTCGAACAGTGGCGGGGCCGGACGCATGCGGGTCCCACGGGGTGGAGCCCGTCACTTATCCACGTGGGCTGGGCTGGGTCAATGCCGCAGCCACTGACTGGTAGGGCCCGCGGGCAGGGGGTGGGGCCTGGTGAGTCGTCGTCTTCCTCCCTGCTCTAGCCCGACCGAAGCAGAGGAGGAGCAGAGGCAGGGCGCTGTCGGCGCCTACCGCGGCGACTCCGGCTACCTCCGGCCAAACGGAGGCCACCGGCGGGCTCAAGAGGACCGGCTGCACCCGTCCCTGGGTTAGCCAGCATCGGGGAGGGGAGAGACGACCGCGAGGAGAGGGGGAACAGAGGCGGCTCGGGCAGCGGCGATCTTCGGGGACGATGACAACAAAGGCTCCGGCGACGGGCTGAGAGGGCAGGGAGGTTCACGGGGGACTAGGTGGGTCTCTGGTGGAGGTAGAAGGAGGGGAGGGGCTCGACTCCAGGAAAATTTAGCCGGAGCACCACGGTGGCCATGGTGGCCTAGAGCAGCGAGGAGGGGCTCTGGAGCTTGAGCGAGAGGCTGGGCGGGATCCGGAGAGAGAGGCAAGGCCGATGGAGCGGTCGAGGGAGCTCGGGGTTGGCTTAAATAGCCACGGGGCGAGGTGGCCGAGCTGGCACCGCCGCGGACGCCTGGAAGGCACCGCGGATGCGTGTGCTCGTGCATGAGCTCGGGGGCAAATGACAGGGAGGGCACAAGGAAGAGTTCACGGGGAAGAGACGGCCAAGGGAGGGGCAGAGGAAGAGGTCGAGCGCCATTAAAGCTCGGTCGGTCACAGTGCACCTGTGGGCGTTCGTCGGCGAGCGTCGATGAGCAAGCGGACGAAGGGGGAGAGGGGTCCAGGGGAACGGCGACGACGATGGCTATCTACTGGACATCATCATGAGAGCTAAGCCGACGAGACGGGGAGGGGGTCCAGCACAAATAGCCACTGGACGCGCTCATGGCATGCCAAAATAGTGGTCACCACCAGTGCTCGCATGTGTGGGAGGCAAACAGCTGGCCAATGTTGTCTAGTGGTATGTCCCTCGAAGGGTGGTCTCAACTATGGTGGTAACTTGGCTAAACAGGCTCTGGTTAAATAGTTAGTGAGCTCTGAAGTTTACTGCAGTAAACTTTATCAGCTCAATGTGGTCAACAGAGATATGCTATGGGCCAAATAAGTTGTCTGGGGTGTTTAGTCTAGGAAGGACTATAGTCCTGGGGAGTTTGAGGGTAAATGGATCAAGATTTAATATAGTTGCTTAATAACCACATAATCTGGTCAGAAATGAAGATCATGATGATGCACTCACATGGTTGATTGGATTGAGCTGAGTTTGAGTAAGGCAGGGTTATTTGATCATATGAAGATGATGAGAAGGGTTTCATACCATTTGGATAAACCAAAATGGTACTTCCTTCACAAGCATCTTTTTTTGACCATAAAACAGTAAGGCAAAAGCCTTACTGTAGATCTTTTTCATTATAATAATGGATCACAAAGTCTTTACAATGGTTGTTGGGGCCTTCACAAGCATCTCCTCTGGACAGAAACTTGCAAAAATTCTAGAGGGATAATGGCTTAATGAAATATTCCCAAAATGGGTGGAGATATGCTTCATGGGTATAAGAATGATCTGGTAATTTATCAGGATTTTTGAAGCAATAGAAAATACACTTGCTTCACAACCTGAAAATATTGCCAGAATCAAAGATTTGCTCCTATGCTCACATATATGATTGGATGGGGCTGCAAATGGGTGGAAAGGGGTTAATATGAGCACATTAAGGAGTGTGCAAAAGTTCAGCTCATTTGGGTACTCCTAGCTAGTACTTCCTCCACAAAGTCTTCTGTCTGACAGAAACTTTGAAAATTCAGTTTCTTCACACAGTGTCTGGCTAGGCAAATAAATTTGAATTTGTGCACGAGGCAATTATTTGGACATATAAACATGCCCAAAAAGGTTGGGAGCCACTAGGAAAAATATAAATGACACTTCTTTCACATAGTGCCATTCAGGGCAGAATAGAAAAAGGAATATTGGGGAATTAATTTTGAACATGGCAATGAAAAGTTTTGACATATTTGATCAAGATATGACCCAAACAATTTATGAGAATTATTTGGGAATTTTTGGAGTGATGGAAATATAGGTTGCTTCACAACCTAGGGCAATTTGAGTTATTCCTTTAATAGAAAAGTAATATTCCCAATAAAAAGAAGATTGGGATTTGGGCTAGGATGGAAATGACAGGGTCTTGGGAAAGATTTGGGAATGACAAGCCACTCCGGAAACAAAGAAGAGGGCATCTTCTTCAGTTTCCAGACCACAAAGCCACAAAAAAGAAAAACTCAGGCAAAAACCTCGGAAAAACAAAAGAAAAAGAAAGGGCCAAAAATCAGGCTGTCACAAACCTTACCCCCTTAAAGAAATCTCGTCCTCAAGATTTGGTTGCTCGGGGAACTAGTATGAATATTTTGACTTAAGGAAACCGTTTCCAAGTCTGGTATCCTTTTTCGGTTATTGTTGTTCCCACTAAATTTATATCTGACTAGCCCTGGGGTGGTTTGGTTCACTGTATCCACATTCTGACAGATCTTACCTTGCTTGTTCATGCTTATATAGGCTCCAATTTCTTTTTAGATCTGCTGACTAGCTGAGTGTGATTTGATTATCATGACTGAAATATATGTCCGTCTCACAAATCCAAAAGTGATTTCCGCTGGGTGCGCGACCCGGCACTGACAACCTTTCATGTAATGATGATCAGAATTTTCTAATGAAAACTCAAGCTCTAACTCATTGCATTGGGTTTCTCCACTAAATGCACGTCCTTTGGGTTCCAAACAGTGAGTTAAAACATAACCAGTTCCTGACAGATTCTGACTCATCGTAGAAGTTTCTGAATCATCTTAACCGGTTCCACTGTCGTCAGTATCGGATCCATACCAAATATTTGATTGTCTCCTGTCGCGGCCAGCATAAAGGGTTTGGCATGTATGATAATATCTGCAGACTCGACTGACGGTGGTTCTGACGGAAAATTTTTGTTCACGACAGGCTATCCATGATGATTCATATAAGTGAGGACTTAGACTTCCAGACTGCTATTCCTCATGCCGGTTACTCATGCTGTAGGCATATCCATGTAGATCAATACTGACTTAGACTATCCGGGGGATCTGCACGATAGGGGTCGTGTACAATTTTCATACCTGCATCACCGGTCTTGCTCCTTCATTATTGTTTTGTTGGTCTGGATCCTTGGCTGAAAGAGCTGGGTCATATTGTTTCTTTGTATGACCATATGTATTGTTGGTGCAATTTTTCGGCAATCGAAGTTTATCCTCATTTTTCTGATAGGGTAACCCATTAAATGGCAGGTTCAACACCTCTCAAGTTCTGATCGTTGGGAAATGATCATCCGAAACCCTTGCAAGAAATCGGCAAATAAATCAGTAGCCACCAGAACGGTCTTTACAACTCAGATCTGGGACATTACTGAAATAACTCAACCACAGCCCAGGACGGCCGAAAAGCAGCTCAGAGCATGAGACCAGGTCAATAAGAAGAAGGTGGCAGCTCCCTAAAATAGCCAAAAAGCACCTATAGGGCTACTGTCACAAAAGAAACTCAACAGCTGTACGAGACGGCCGAAAAGCAGCTGAGACTCATGACAGTTGTTGAAGAGAGAAACAAAAATCGGCATCCACCCCAGATAGCTAGAAACAGCTCAGATCACAGGCGTGGCCGTCATTGGAGAAAAAGGGGACAAGGGCTCATCAGGATAATTTTCCAGGTTCACGGGTACTTGTATTGAGCTCATTGATGTCGTCAATCCTCATAATCCTTTGTCACATTGCAGTGTATACTGGCTTTATTCTCGTAACCATCCTCACGTGGTTGTCAGATCCTCATCCGAGTGACTTTTAAGAGCTGGATGGTATGCTCATTGCATATATATGAGGACCTGATTCCGAGACAGACGTGTATTCTGATTGATTCTTGATTCTGACCAAAATGTTGCGGATCTGATTCTTGGGATTCACTGCCATATGCTGTCAATTCACAGTGTACTACCTTGTACCAATGTCTTACTAAGTAAGATTTACTGGCTTGTGCTTGAAACTTTCGTCGGACAACTTGCTGAAGAAGACTGGGTATCGTGCTTCAGAAAGTTACCCCATTAAAGACTTTGCCGGGGAAAGACTCAATACCTTATGCTAGAAGCTTTTGTGGTTGCTTACCGAAGAAGATAGGGTACCTTGCATGGGAAATCATCCACATATCATACTGAGGAAGATAGATGAATCTTGCCTTGGAAGCCTCTCGGGTATCTTGCGAGGGAAGATTGGGCTGCTTTCACCAGAAGCTTCTTCTTGTGATATGCGGACCGATTTCCACATATATATACCATATTAATATTTCTGATGTTGATGTCTTGTATGAAATAGAGTTTTGCAGGACTATTCTCCTTTCTGAGTACATGCCATATTTTTGCTTTCTTCCAGGTACATCGAGTTCCAAAATCATCCTCAACGAAAAATTAAACTTGGATCTGAGCCATACCTTTGATAATGGTGTTAGATAGGGGAAGGGCTGCGCCAGGGGAAAGGTGTGGCAGCCCTCCCACCCCCCCACTATTTATAGGGGGAAGGGGAGAGGGGGCCGGCCCCCTTAGATCTCATCTAGGGGGGGGGGCAAGGGGGGAGCTTGCCCCCCAAGTTGGTGGGAGGCGCCCCCACCCCCTAGGGGTTTTAACCCTAGGCTCCTTGGGCCCTTGGGGGGTGCACCAGCCCACTAGGGGGCTGGTTCCCACCCTTGTTCAGACCATTGAGTCCCCCGTGGCAGGTGGACCCACCTGGTGGACCCCCGGACACCTTTCGGTGGTCCCGGTACAATACTGGTAACCGCCGAAATTATTTCGGTGACTGAAACTGGACTTCCCATATATAAATATTTACTTCCAGACCATTCCAGAACTCCTCTGATGTCCGGGATCTCATCCAAGACTCCGAACAACATTCGGTAACCGCATACTAATTACCATAACAACTTAGCATCACCGAACCTTAAGTGTGTAGACCCTACGGGTTCGGGGATCATGCAGACATGACCGAGATAGCTCTCCGGCCAATAACCAATAGTGGGATATGGATACCCATGTTGGCTCCCACATGTTCCACGATGATCTCATCAGATGAACCACGATGTCGGGGATTCAATCAATCCCGTATACAATTCCCTTTGTCAATCCGTACGTTACTTGCCCGAGATTCAATCGTCGGTATCCCAATACCTCGTTCAATCTCGTTACCGGCAAGTCACTTTACTCGTTCTGTAATGCATGATCCCGTGACTAACTACTTAGTCATATTGAGCTCATTATGATGATGCATCACCAAGTGGGCCCAGAGATACCTCTCCGTCATACGGAGTGACAAATCCCAGTCTCGGTTCGTGCCAACCCAACAGACACTTTCGGAGATACCTATAGTGCACCTTTATAGCCACCCAGTTATGTTGTGACGTTTGGTACACCCAAAGCATTCCTACGGTATCCGGGAGTTGCACAATCTCATGGCCTAAGGAAATGATACTTGACATTAGAAAATCTTTTAGCAAATGAACTACATGATCTTGTGCTATGCTTAGGATTGGGTCTTGTCCATCACATCATTCTCCTAATGATGTGATCCCGTTATCAATGACATCCAATGTCCATAGTCAGGAAACCATGACCATCTATTGATCAACGAGCTAGTCAACTAGAGTCTCACTAGGGACATGTTGTGGTCTATGTATTCACACATGTATTATGTTTTCCAGTCAATATAATTATAGCATGAACAATAGACAATTATCATAAACAAGGAAATATAATAATAACCATTTTATTATTGCCTCTAGGGCATATTTCCAACATTTTCTTCACTGGTACGTTAAATTAAGAGTTTCATTTCATACTTACACAATTTAAAACGATTGTTATGGAGAGAATAGGAAAACCACTCCATTATATATTAGTAGGATACACGAGTACTATATGGACGCAGCTTCATTGACTTAGTGCACCTACCTTTGGGTTTATGACAGGTGGGCCCAAAATGTGGCTGGCCCACCTATCATACAGCCAAAAGCAGGTGCAGTTAAGGCACCGGAGCTCAGTCTGTACTACATTATATATGTAGTACTATATAAGCTGGAGCCTCAATGCTTGTTTGCTAGAGTTTGCACTCTCCACACTCTCACCGCACTACATATATATATACACACTGGAGGCTCCGCCTTCCATTGCCAGGGTTTGCTATATTCACAGTCTGTCACCCAGTCACCCTCTTCACCAGATCTAAACAAGACTGTGTTGGCCTCTGTCTCTCTCTCCCCCTCACAGCTGGTGAAGGAGGCGTCCGGATCCCGTCACACTGGGAAGGGAAGGAGGTGCAATGTTCACTCTATCGCCTTCGGCAAGGGAGGCAATCCACTGCCGGTTGCACTGCTCTCTTTCACCCAGCGCATGTGCGGGAGGGCCACCGACCCCTTCTTCCTTGATGTCGTATGTAGTGTGGGCAGACTTGGCCTCCTGCCGCACGCCTTGCCACATCCCGACGACCCTAAGGTATAAGTTTCTTTGAAACCATCATTGCTCTAACTGCATGCAGATCTTTTTTGATTCTGTAGTCAAATCTAGGTCTTGGTTCAAAGAGGAAAGAAGGGTGTGGTGGGGTGGAGCATGAATCTAGGACATGGTTCAATCAGGAAAGGAGGGAGGGAAAGTAGTATAGACTAGCTATCTAACTGCTTTTTGGTCAAAAAGGGAAAAAGGGGGTAACCTAGTACACACATCTGTAAGGAACCAATCTCTTTGTTGAAAAGGGAAAGAAACTGGGTGGTCGGGTAGATTGTGCAGGACTAGATTTGCTGCCCTCACATAGGAAAAAGGTTCAAAGAGAACAAATATGGGACCAATGCAGATATCTGCTTGGCTACATACTCTGCATCACCCATTTATACGTGTGGACGCACATGGTGCTGGCATGTCCCATGTACCATGTCCCATATAACTTTTTTGCTGTTGTTAATCTAAGAATCACTACTAGGAAAAGGGCTATAGATAGGATTGATACTAATGGCGCACCAGGTAAGCAGTGCGCCACTACTATATACTAATGGCGCACCGGTTGTTGATGCGCCATTAGTGTGGAAGACACTAATGGCGCACCGTACACTCGGTGCGCCACTAGTACTAATTTTTTTTCCATTTTTCCATACATACTAATGGCGCATCATGTCGAAGTGCGCCATTACTAGTTCTAACTAGTAATGGCGCACCTCGCAGGCAGTGCGCCATTACTATATATATATATTTACTTTTTTGCAAAACTACTAATGGCGCACCGTTTCACAGTGCGCCATTACAAGTTTAAACTACTAATGGCGCACTTTTCCACAGTGC
>NC_041387.1:86435113-86439501 GCF_002162155.2 Triticum dicoccoides | reverse complement strand
TATTTACTTTTCTGCAAAACTACTAATGGCGCACCACCTGCAGGTGCGCCATTAGTAACCAGGGTTACTAATGGCGCATTTGCTGGTGGTGCGCCATTAATAACCTGGGACTCCAACAAGATATTTTGGACAGCCACATACCTACCCACTCACTTTCCCCACTTCATTCCCTCCACCTCCTTCTCCAAGCTTTCGGCTGCCTCCTCCTCCTCACCTCATTTCCACCATAGATTCATCAAAATTAAGTGGTGAAATTACCTTTTTTTGATAGGTAAGTAAGGGGAAAGCTATCTTCATGATGTAGATCTACTTTTTTTCTCCCTAGCTCGCTCCAACAACGTGCACATGCACTTTTTGTGGCCTAGCTAGATCTATGTATGTTTGTGGTGTTGCATGTGTTTGTTGTGTTGCATATATGTTTGTGTTTGCAGGTACCGGTATTTGAAATGCGATAGTTGCCAATATTTTGCCGGAATGTTGATTCATTTCCGTTTCGGCGAGAATTTTGGCACTATGCATTCTTTTTGGTCCTATGTTTAGGGAAGGTCATGCCAAATTTTTTCTTGGTTCTAAAATATCGTTTTGCTCTACTCCGCAGGCCACTATGGTCCGCACGATGACCGAAGGCATCGTGAATAGGTTTTTGAGCTCCGCGAAGGCCGAGATGCTTCAAAAGAATGAGATGGAGATAAGATGTCCATGTCGAAGATGCAAGCTGAAGAGCCTTATTGCGGACCCAGATTCCGGGCAGGTGCGGGACCACCTACTCTTGCGTGGTTTCATGGATGGCTATCGGTGGCAAGGTGATGAAGATGACTATGAAGTCGTCCATGGGGGCCGGGCAAGAAATGAGGAAGGGCAACAAGACAAGTACCACCGCGGCGAGGGCGGGCGAGAAGACGAAGAATCTCCAAGACATGATCACGGCGGTGATGTTGTATACAGTCATCATGTAGAAGATGTCGTACATGATGATGAGGAAGATCAAGACGAAGGGCATGATCATGAAGATGAAGATGCCGGAGCAGACGATGATGGAGGCTGGGTGCAGGACCCTCATATTCAAGAGCTGCTTCTCAAGCAGACGGATAACGCAAGAGCTGCCGCCCGAGAGAAAGCCAAGCTGGATCAACTGGAGATAGACACGGTTACTCCATTGTATGAAGGATGCAGGCCCGAGGATACCCGCCTGAAAGTAACGCTCATGGCTCTGGAGATGAAGGTAAAACACAAAATGACCGACGCATGCTTCGACGAGAACATTTCATTCTGGCACGAACGTCTTCCCAAGGGGAACAAGTGCCCGACCAGTTTCGAGGAGGCAAAGAAAATCGTGTGTCCTCTGGATTTACCGCACGTGAAATACCATGTGTGCATGAACAATTGCATTATTTATTGGGACGAGCACGCGGAGTCTACCATATGTCCGGTGTGCGGCGTCACTCGATACAAGAAGAGGAAGAAAGCTCCTCGAAAATCGGCGTGGTACTTTCCGATCACTCCTCGTCTGCAGCGGTATTTCGCGGACCCTAAGGTAGCAAAGCTCCTGCGTTGGCACGCGGATAGGGAGGAGAAGAAGCGGGAAGATGACGGAAATGATCCGGAGATAAATAAAAAAGACAAGATGCTGAGTCACCCTAAGGATGCGAGCCAGTGGCAAGCGTTGAACTTCGAATACCCAGAATTTGGGAAGGATCCAAGGAACATCGTGCTGGGTGCGAGCACCGATGGAGTCAACCCGTTTGGCAGCCAGAGAAGCACACATAGCACCTGGCCTGTGTTTGTGTGGATGTACAACCTTCCCCCTGGTTGTGCATGAAGAGGAAGTACATTCACATGAGTATGCTAATTGAAGGGCTGAAACAACCAGGGAACGACATCAATCTGTATCTGGGGCTGCTGAAGGAGGATCTAGACACGCTGTGGAAAACGCCAGCCAATACGTGGGACGCTGCAAAAAAAGAATATTTCCCTATGAGAGCCGCACTGCTCACGACGGTGCATGACTATCTCGGTTACGGATATCTCGCGGGGCAGGTAGTCCACGGATTTTCTGGATGTGTAAGGTGCATGGATGACACAATGTATCGCCAGCTAGATAGAGATCCCGGGTCTTCGAAAACCGTGTTCATGGGACATCGAAGGTGGCTTCGCGACGATGACCCGTGGAGGAAACGCAAGGATCTGTTCGATGGTGAAACCGAACCCTGAAAACTCCCGTGTACGAGGAGCGGCGAGGAAATAGACGAGCTGTTGAAAAATTGGAAAGACTGCCCACTGCCGGGAAAGAAGCAAAAGGCGCCAGAGCCGGGAAAGAAGCGAAAGGCGCCAGAGCCACTGCTGAAGGTATGGAAAACGAGGTCTGTTTTCTGGGACTTGCCGTACTGAAAGATCCACCGTGTGCCTCACAGCCTTGATGTCATGCATATCACGAAGAACGTGTGCGAGAGTCTGCTTGGTACCCTGCTCAACATGCCAGAGAGGACCAAAGATGGGCCGAAAGCAAGGGCAGACTTGAAATCAATGGGCATCAGGCAGGAGCTTCACGCTAATGATGATGATGATGATGAGGCGAAGCAGGACACAGAAAGTCGTCGCAAAGGCAAAAAGGCCAAGAAGACCGGAAATGACTACCCTCCCGCATGCTTCACTCTAAGTCAGGAGGAGATCGAGTAGTTTTTCACCTGCCTCCTAGGAGTAAAACTTCCTTAGGGTTACGCGGGGAAGATAAGCAGATACCTAGACCCAGCGAAGCAGAAGTTCAGCGGGATGAAGTCTCACGACTGTCACGTGCTGATGACGCAGATACTTCCAGTTGCAATCCGTGGGATCATGGACGCGCACGTCCGTGAAATGCTATTTGGCCTATGCAACTTTTTCGACGTCATCTCTCGGAAGTCCATTGGCGTGAGGCAACTCAGAAGGCTACAGGAAGAGATCGTGGTGATACTATGCGAGCTTGAGATGTACTTCCCGCCCGCATTCTTCGATGTTATGGTGCATCTGCTGGTCCATATCGTGGAGGATATCATCCAACTCGGGCCGACGTTCCTGCACAGCATGATGCCGTTCGAAAGGATGAATGGTGTCATCAAAGGATACGTTCGAAACATGTCACGTCCAGAGTGCATCTCCTACTGCACGAATTATCTAGGCATCGAGAACCCCGTTGGTCTGCCCGTCAACAGGCACCTCGGCAGGCTCGCTGGATGGGGTCACCGTGAGGGTCGCCGCGAAATGCATGTCGACTTCGAGGGTCGACTCGCCGACTTTAAAAGAGAAACCTAGTCACGCTACAACACATAGACGTGGTCGATCCTTGGGTGGTAGAGCAGAAAACCTTTATTGAGAAGACATACAATGACCAAGGCCAACAGAGGACGGACGGAGATATAATCAAAGAGCACAACTCATGTTTCACGCGTTGGTTCAAGAAGAAGCTTCTGTCGTACCCTTTACATGAGGATTCTTCCACGGAAGAACAACTCATATTCGCCTTGTCACAGGGCGCCGAGCACAACCTGATGACCTATGAGGCGTACGATATCAACGGCTACACATTCTACACCGAGAACAAGGACATGAAGAGCGATGGTTATCAGAACTCCGGGGTAACGATGGAATCCTACACCGGCAACGACAAGGACATATACTACGGAAGGATCGAGGAGATCTGGGAGCTGAGCTACGCTGGAGAGAAGGTCCCAATGTTCCGTGTCAGATGGGCCAAGAGGGTCCTAAAAGAAGACCGGTATTTCACCACCATGGTTATACCCGAAGCCAAATCCAAGACCACGGGCGCAAATGTCACCGCGAAAAATGAGCCATGGGTACTGGCTTCCCAAGTGGACCAATGCTTCTTCATTACCGACCCGTCAAAGCCCAGTCGTGTTGTCGTGAGGAGAGGCAAAAGGAAGATCATCGGAATGGATGGAGTAGCCAATGAGCAAGACTTCGACAAGTACGGTGACCCGAAGATCGAACATGACAACGACGATGAAGTAGCAGCACACACCACAAGAAGAAGCAGGACCACCCTACCTAAAGGACGTCCGTTCCACAGAAGAACTCCATTTGTGAAAAAAGAAGGGCAAGAAGATTGTGAACAGATAGCTAGCTAAGATCGATTATTTTTAAATCGTAGTCTTCATTTCTCGATTGTATTTCATGGGCACTTTTTGATATCATGAATATTTTTAAATTTCATGGGCACTTTTTGAATTCATGAGGACACTTGATCTCGATCCCCCTCCATCTCGATCTCGATTCCCCCACCATCTCGATCTCGATCCCCCTCCATCTCGATCCCACCCGCACCCTCCCCCGCTAGCTCCACCGCCGCCAACGACCCACCGCAACCCTCCCCTGCTCCACCACCGCCGACGAGC
>NC_041387.1:86326153-86434413 GCF_002162155.2 Triticum dicoccoides | reverse complement strand
CCCGCACCCTCCCCCGCTCCACCACCGCCGCCGATGATATTTTCAAGTAACAAATTTGAACATATTTTTTTAAAAAATTATTACTGTATTTATAAAAAAATATTACTGTTATGATTTAAACAAGTTTGACCATATTTAAACACAAATAAATATAAAAAATAGCATTTAAAATGCATAAAAAAATTGGGGAGCCTGGGAATCGAACCCAGGACCTCCTGGTGTGTGTGCTGCGTGCTGACCAGTCAGGCTAGTGGGTACTGACATTAGTTATGTTTGTTAGCAGCAAGATATTTAAATGAAGCTCGTTCTTTTTCAACTGTTCAATTGATGCCATGAAACTGAATATATTAGTTGAAAACCCTGTTTTTCTTCCTGATCGTGAAAATTTGAAGTCCTGTTTGTGTTTTGGTTTTGTTGGTTGACAATTATGTTTAGTTTTTCATTTCATGGGTGCTGTAAAATGTGCAGGTGGTGAGTTGAGGCTCAGCATACAGCTTGTTTAGACTAACCAAGAGGACGAGGTATGTTGCTTGCCCAAGCTAAGTGACACGTACGCGCCAAGTTTTCTCTTATATAATTACCTGTTAGTGCTTAGTTAAACTGCATGATACGGCCATAGCAGATGGATGGTACTAGGTGTTGTTTTGTTTCTTGCCAATGTATTCAGAGAGCAGATGTGCCACTGCAGATTTCTTTTCTTGAAGGCAGCTCACATAAGTTCAGCTACAAGTGAACAACTTGCTGCTATTAGATCTGGAATGGAAGCTCACGTAAGTTGAGCTGATTTTTGTCCATATGAAAGTACAGGACCATATGGTCTGTGGCCTTTTCATCCATATGAAAGTAGAGGCACATTGTGGTGCTAGTTTGCTGGGTTTTGCCTCCAACCATCGTGTCGTGATGAATTTGCAGGTACCCCGAGAGGCCCTTGAGTTTGCCGGAATGTTGATTAACTTCCGTTCCGGCAAATTCGGGTACTCCATATGTCCTATTTTCAGCAAAGGTCATGCTGAAATTTTCCGTGAATTTTAGCATGACTTTGCTAAAAATAGGACATATGGGGTACTTGCGACTAATGCATGGGCCGGGGTATCTTAGTACTTAATTAAGTAGGATCAACTGCCCCTTTATTCTTGCTGCATTAAACCATAGGTGGCAATAGAGCCAAGTGATTAGGCCCAACTTAGAATTCTCCTTAGCATCGATAAACCCTAGATGATAAACCCAACATAGGTGGCAATAGAGCCAAGTGATTAGTGCCAAGTGATTAGGCCCAACCTAGGGTGCCTCGGCATCGACAAACCCTAAATGATGAAAACTTAACTTGGCTGCCCCGGATGCCTCGGTGTCGATGAGAACCTAAATGATGTATGCTTAGGCTTTTAGGGTGCCTCGGCGTCGACAAACCCTAAATGATGAAAACTTAGGCTTTTAGGGTGCCTCGGTGTCGAAAAACCCTAAATGATGAGACCATGATCTTGTTCCTTGACAATAACCAACTTTTTGACCAAACTTTTTTCCTATTTAGAGCGAAACATGGCCCACAACGATGAGGCCGGTGGTTCGGGCGGCAAGCAATTCTGGGAGCTGTCCCAGGAGATGGAGGAACGACCTCACCGCTATGAGGGCGCCGCGGAAGACACCGATCCTGATTACACAACCCCTAGTGGCGTCGGGGATGACACCACTGATGGTGCCGCCGAGGATGCCACCACTAATGATGGCGGCGCACACACAGATGGCAGCCAACCGAAGAAGCAAAGGAAGGACCGGCGCCCGAATGCACTCCGCACCCTCAAGGAGGAATTCACTCAAGTGGACTCCGAGGGGAATCCAACGGAGCCCAAACATATAGTCAAGGGGTACTCGGTTCAGCTCGGGTGCATTCTCTGGAGCACCGTCTCGATCAACACCGAGAACCTTAGGCATAAGGACCGAGGAAATTTGCGCAACCTCCTCTTCATGAAGCTGCACGAATGATACAAGTTCCCCGCTGAATTTGAAAACACATGCCTCTTAGGGAATAAAGTGAACAGTGTCGCCCTCACGAAGATGAGCACGGCCCTGTCTACTTGGAGAAGCGCGGTGAAGAGAATGATTGATAAAGGTGATAGTTATGAGAAGATCAAGGTGAAATATCCTTTGATGAGCGAAGATGAGTACAAGGAGTTCAAGATCAAGTGCGAGAGCAGTGCAACCTCCGAATCAATTCAGTGGGGGAAAGAAATGCGGGAGTTGAACTTAGGGGAACACAAACTAGGTCCCGGCGGTTACAGAGTGGCGGAGCCTATATGGGACAAGGAGGACGCGGAGCATGCCGAGCAAGGCCTACAGCCCCGCTTCGAGAAATACAGCAGTAACAAGCAGACCAGGAACTATGTCAGGGCCCGGTACAAGGAGGACCCGATAACAAAGGAGCTTACCACGGATCTGAAGACCAGGGCGCTTGAGCCTGTTCTGGTAAGGAATACACCCCCGCGTAATTAGCTCCATATGGTTGCACTCTAATTAATCCCCAATATTTCTAAGTGGTTCACGTTCCTTTCACGGGACACTGAAAGCAGTAGCGCGGGGTCGTCTCAGAGCTCCCCTTTCGACACCCCTTTAAATAGGGCGTTGAACATAATGAAAAACAAGGATAAGCTCACTAAGCCGACGTCAGTTGGTCGTGTGGCCGGCAAAGGCTTGTCCACAAAATGGGGGTCATACTATACCGCTGGTGTGCGGAAGGAGAAAAAGACCAGCTCGGAAAGCCAGACGCGCGAGGTTGAAGAACTCAAGGCACAAGTGGCGCGGATTCCGGAGCTTGTCCAGGAGCAAGTGGAACAACAACTAGGAACGAAGCTCAACACCATGGTGCCTACGTTGATTCATGGGCTGATGACGTGGATTGCAGGCGGCCAACAGGGGCCTCCCCCGGTTCCCAGCTTCACGGCCAGCAACTCGCACAGCGCGCAGGTGGCGCCATTGGTGTCTCCGGCGGCGCCATTTGTGTCTCCGGCGGCGGCGGCATTGGTGTCTCCGGCGGCGGCGCCGTTGGTGTCTCCGGCGGAGGCGGTATTCGTGTCTCCGGCGCCGACACGGGCATTGGAGCTTAATGCACCCGGGTGTACGCTGGCCGGCACCTCGCCAGCAAGCACCCCCTCCGTCAGTTGCACGCCCGTCGTTGGCGGTGCCTCGACATTAGCCGAGCTCGACGACATCACGGTAACTAAGCCTCTCGGCCGATGACTTCATTTCTTTGCCTTTGACTGGGCATCCCTGATGCCCTGTACATGTTTTCGCAGGGCGCCGCCGACGTTCCTTGCACTCTTCTGCACTTCGTGGGCGCCGAGTTGGTCGATGTCGCCAAGGGCAGAATCGTTCAACCGGGCAACCGCATGTTCCACGGTAATCCGATGGCACCCACAATGTATAGGGTTGAATTGGTTCGGGTGCTGCCAGGCTGCGACGAGCTGTTACCTCCGATTCGACCCGCTGGGGCCGATGAAGAAGATGAGATGACCCTCAGCGCCTGCGTAAACTGGCCCCTGCTTTGGCCGAAGAGCCAGTTTCGTTTGGGGGCGGGGGACACCACCCCACAGACAAGACCGCCAGTCGTGCCGGCGCCAAGCCATGGCAAGAATGCGCAACGCTACTGGACCTGCCGGACATCCCTATGGCACAGGATCCGGACAGCCCTATGGCACAGGATCCGGACAGCGACGACAACGACGATGGTACATTTACCAAAGTTGATAAGTACTTTGCCGAACATGGGTACACTGACGAGTTCTGCGGGCCTCTTTCTCAAGAGCCCAACCAAGACGACCGCGATCTAGCTGGTACGACGGAGAAATCCAATTACAATAGGCGTCGTCTGGCGTTCAGTTCTCAGGACACGCCTCCAGCTCCCGCCTTCACCGAGCCTCAGATAGCTGAGGTGCGAAATATTATCAGCCCCAACACGCTCAAGAAGGCGGTCTGTGAGCAGAACTCGGTCCCATTACAGGAGATCAAGAAGAAGGGACAGAAGCGAAAGACTAACAAGGGTGCCGGTGCGAGCCAGCCGGCACCGAGTTCGATCCGTGCTCAGGACGGGCCACCTTCACCTAAGGATATCTTGAGGAGGGTGCATGTGGCGGGTAGGGCGATGCTACCGCCAAATATGCTGAATGCTGCAACTGGTGCTATGCGGAGTCTGCACGACAGTGTTCTTTCTTTGGAGAAGCGGCGTCTCAGAGAGAATGATGTGGCATACCCGGTTTTCGTGGCCAAGGTGCCAGAGGGCAAGGGCTTTGTGGATGGCGACATCGGGGGTACGATCGTCCTGCGGTTTGATGACATCTTTGCTATGTTTAACCTTCATCCGCTGCACTACACCTTCGTTCGGCTGTTTTCGCTGAGTATGGAGATGCGGATCATTAGAGACAAGACCCCGGACAGCGTGATAGTCGACCCCTTCTACATGCGTGCCAAGCACTTGAGCAGTGCTGGGGACCGCCAAGTTGCGAGTTCACACCTCGAAGGCGTCATTCTGGCAAACCCAGATAAGGATAACTTCCTTGTGGCTTACTTTCCCGAGTAAGTCATCCCTTAACCGCCCCGTAATATATGATTTCTTAGATTTCGATCGTTCTTTTTTTTCTAACATTCCATGTTCTGTGCAGTGACACACATTGCACACTCATCCTCTTAAGCCTGAAATATTCCATGGCCACGTATTTCGACCCGAACCGTAACTCCAAGATAGACTACAGAAATGTCAAGAAAGTTCTTTATGATGTTCTCCCCGGCTACGCCAAATCTGGAGGCACCTTCACCAGGGCAGTTCGTAAGTACGGCAAGCACACCTTCTCACACAATACGAATTTCTGCTGCGTCAAGCAGCCGCCTGGTGGTCAGAAGGATGCCTACTACGCCCTCCATCACATGCGGGCGATTGTAAGGGACCATCATCAACTTCTGCTACTAGATAGTCTCAAAGATTGGGCCGTGAGGTTGTCGGCAACCCAGGACGCGGACCTCAGACAAGAATTCTTTCGCATCCAGTCGGAGTTTGCGGACATCATCCATCAAGATGTCCTTCATACCTCGGGGCAGTTCTACCTCAGATATCAACCGTCCAACAATGAGATAGATGGAACACTACAAATGCAGGGTGACAACGACCACGATTTCATGACCATCACGACAGACGATGGCTTCATCCACGCTCCTGTCCGATGAGTCGAGTCGAAAGTAGTGATGTGTAGTTCTGAAACATTGATTGGCTCATGTTGTAATTAAACTTTAATGAATTCATATGTCTCTTTGGTTTGGACAGTCATTCAACTTAGATGTAATCGATGCTATTTATTAGTAGGATAATGAATCGTGCTATTAATGTCTTGCTTTTCTCTTCCGATCCTTTTGTTGCATACTTACATATTGCTTATGTATTGTCTGTTGTCTGTTGTTTGGCTTGTGCATAGAGATGTCGTCGTATGTCGTGTACAAGGGTAAGGTTCCCGGAGTCTACGACGACTGGGAGGAGTGTCGGAGACAGGTTCACCATTTCAGCGGTAACAGTTACAAAGGGTCACCACTAGGGCGGAGGCCGAATCTAGATACGCCCGCTATCTAGCGGGAGAGAGGAGGGAGCGTTGGAGGAACCGGATGAAGACCAGTTTGATCGCGATAATGCTCATCATGATGACCGCAGCTCTCTTTTATGTGATGGTAGTTTAGATGATCGATATCGACTTGTAATGTGAAGACAAACTCGATACTCGCGGTCTTGAGACTTGTAATGTTTTATCTTTGTTCGGTCTTTTGAATTCGGAGACTAATATGATGAATTGTATTCGGAGACTAATCTTCTATTGTATTTGATGAATCTGCTGTTACTGTGTGCTGCTGTCTATATTCTGTCCAATAATATATTTTGTAACCTGTGCAAAAATGAGAAAAGCAAAAAAAACCAAATATTCATACTAATGGCGCATCAAGGCAGAGTGCACCATTAGTATGCCAAAGGATACTAATGGCGCATCAAGGCAGAGTGCGCCATTAGTATGACAAAGCACATGGTTACATATGGCCCCCCGGGAGGCATACTAATGGCGCATGGTGTTACATACTAATGGCACATTGCTTGGTGCGCCATTAGTATACCAGATACTAATGGCACACCAGGGATGCGCCATTAGTAAAAAATTCTAGTGGCGTGCTACTAATGGCGCACCGGTAGTGCGCCATTAGTAGGCAAAACCGATGCGCCATTAGTAGGACTTTTCCTAGTAGTGAATGCCGCTGGAAAATTGAAGCAATGCCACTGTTAAAAGTAAATTACATTTTTAACGAATGTTGTTTTGAGAGAATGTCTCCGATTAATATGAATCAATGCAACCGTTTTAGAAATGCTACTATCTTACTTCGTTTTCCATCAAGATAAGTTAGATGCTTCTTTTTGTCTCCGTTTGTTTCATCCTCCTTTATTGGCCAGTAATTGTTTCCCTTTTTTGCCTCTATTAAAACAGGGATATGTATTAAACTTGTTGCTATAGAAAACTTAAATGTCACACCGGCGACTTTGCTTGATTTCAGTGCAATTGCACAAAACGAGATTGGATTTCCTATTCGTGTTGGCAGATTCATACGTGATCTTGTGTGCGTCATGACAGGTTGGTACTTGCCTTCATCCACATGATCGTGTAGTGTGTTTTGAGATGTTGTAATACTTGTATTGGTATTGTTTAAAATAAATGTTGAATTGAAGCTATTGTATGGCTCTCTTTTCCCATTAAGTAGTGAACAATAATGGTACCAACCCAGACATGATGCTTGTTGCTTTGTTACAACAAAATCTGCATCACCCCCTTTATAAGTAGATGGAAGCACATGGTGTTGTTGCTCCCACTCTCCCCTGGAACTGTTTATGCTTTTTGTTAATCTAATGCCGCTGGTAAAATTAAGCAATGCCACTCTCAAAATTAACTACTGAATCTTAGTTCAAAACTACAACACTTGTTAGGGATTGGCGGAATTACTATTTTTGTGGCCGCATGTTTCATCCTCCTTTATTTGCTAGTAACTGATTCCTTTTTTGCCTCTGTTAAAACAGGAATATCTATTCAAATTGCTGCTATTGTGACATTTTGCTTCGCTATGCGAAACACTTATGTTTTAAGAATGTTTTGTGCAGTTCAACTTGAATGGCACACCTGCGACTTTGCTTAATTTTGGTGGAACTGCACAAAAGTAGATCATGGATTTTTCATATATGTGTTGGGATTTCTTTCAAGTCCTCCACACGAGTTGTTTCAAATCTTGGTGAAGAAAGGTCAGTACCGACTTTCATCCATATGATGCTGCAGTGTGCTTTGAGATGTGGTGCTACTTGTATTGGTACTATTTTGGATAAATGTTGAATTGAAGCTATTGAATTGCTATCTTTTACCATTGAGTGAGCAAAAATTGTTCCAACCCAGACATGATGCTTGTTTCTTTGTTAAAACAAAACTCTACATCACCCCCTTTATAAGTAGATGGAAGCACATGGTGTTGTTGCGCCCACTCTCCCTTGGAACTGTTTATGTTTTTGTTAATCTAATGCCGCTGGTAAAATTAAGCAATGCCACTCTCAGAGTTAACCACTGAATCTTAGTTCAAGACTGCAACACTTGTTAGGGATTGGCGGGATTACCATTTTTGTGGCGGCATGTATCATCCTCCTTTATTGGCCAGTAATTGATTCCTTTTTTGCCTCTATTAAAACAGGGATATCTATTCAACTTGTTGCTATTGCAGACCGGATTTCCATATACGTGTTGAGATCTCTTTTAGGTCTTCCTCACGAGTTGTTTCAATTTTTGGTCTTGAAAGGTCAGTACCGACTTTCAGTATCGACTTTCCTCAGAATTAACTATTGAATCTTAGTTCAAAACTGCAACACTTGTTAGGGATCGGCGGGAGTACCATTTCTATTAGGGATCGGCCGGAGTACATGTTTAAGAAATGTATTGTTCAGATAATGTCTCTGTTATTATATATCAGTTACAGTGTTTTACAAATGGTACTATCCTGCTTTGTAGTTCTTTCTACATGTTTAACCAAGGTATTGTTAAGATAATGCCTCAGTTAAAATGAATCAGTTGCATTGTTTTAGGAATGGTACTTTTCTGCTTTGTCGTTCTTTATACATGTTGAAACAAGGCATTGTTAAGATAATGTCTCAGTTAATATGAATGAATCACACTGATGGAGAATTGCTACTCTCCTGCTTTGTTTCCCATTAAGATAAGGTAGATCAGTAGATGTTTTTCTTCTGGGAGTACAAGTCATCAACCATTATTTCCCAGTAATTGTTTCCCTTATACCTATTGTTGCTTACAGGGATATCAAAATTAAAGCTCGATTTTATTCTGACTTTGATTTTAGTTAAACTGCACAAAAGGAGCCAATGTGTCTAAGGCAAACTGTTGCATTAGTGGGTCCAGTTGGTTTTACCACTTTGCAGAAAGAAGCAGTCACTATTTGCGCTACATTACAGAAGGAATGATCGAGAAGCTTTACAGAGCATTAGTAGACGCTGGTGACATGACTAGTCTGCATAGAGCATAGGCAACTCTACAACACGTGGAGTGCACTAGGAAAAAAGTGCCCGAACAAGTACAAGAAGCCATGACAGGACTCAAAGTATGTCAATGTCATTCTAAGAAACAATGATGGGGCATCTGGGTATGGTAATCTGTTTACCGTACTTTTAGTTTGTTAGTCCACCGATTGGTGGGTTGACACTGGGGCCAATATTCATGTGTGTGCTGATATGTCTTTGTTTTCTTGCAGCATATAAATACGAAATCCACAGGGATGCTCAGCTTGATTTTAGTGGAACTGCACAAAATGTTCATATGGTTCTTGTTGGGTTTCGTAGTAATTTCAAAAATTTTCCTACGCGCACACAGGATCATGTGATGCATAGCAACGAGAGGAGAGTGTTGTCTACGTACCCAACGCAGACCGACTGCGGAAGCGATGACACGACGTAGAGGAAGTAGTCGTACGTCTTCACGATCCAACCGATCAAGTACCGAAACTACGGCACCTCCGAGTTCGAGCACACGTTCAGCTCGATGACGATTCCCGGACTCCGATCCAGCAAAGTGTCGGGGAAGAGTTTCGTCAGCACGACGGCGTGGTGACGATCTTGATGAACTACAGCAGCAGGGCTTCGCCTAAACTCCTCTACAGTATTATCGAGGAATATGGTGGCAGGGGGCACCGCACACGGCTAAGGAATCGATCACGTGGATCAACTTGTGTCAACTTGTGTGTTTAGAGGTGCCCCTGCCTCCGTATATAAAGGAGGAGAGGAGGGGAGGCTGGCCGGCCAAGGGGGGGAGGCGCAGGAGAGTCCTACTCCCTCTGGGAGTAGGATTCCCCCTCCAATCCTAGTCCAACTAGGATTCCTCGGAGGGGAAAAGAGGAGGAGGGGGCCGGCCACCTCTCCTAGTCCTAATAGGACTAGGGGAAGGGGGTGGCGCGCAGCCCATCTAGGGCAGCCCCTTCTCTTTTCCACTAAGGCCCACTATGGCCCAAATAGCTCCCGGGGGGTTCCGGTAACCCTCTCGGTATTCCGGTAAAATCCCGATTTCACCCGGAACACTTCCGATATCCAAATATAGGCTTCCAATATATAAATCTTTACGTCTCGACCATTTCGAGACTCCTCGTCATGTCCGTGATCACATCCGGGACTCCGAACAACCTTCGGTACATCAAAATGCATAAACTCATAATATAACTGTCATCGTAACCTTAAGCGTGCGGACCCTACGGGTTCGAGAACAATGTAGACATGACCGAGACACGTCTCCGGTCAATAACCAATAGCGGGACCTGGATGCCCATATTGGCTCCTACATATTCTACGAAGATCTTTATCGGTCAGACCGCATAACAACATACGTTGTTCCCTTTGTCATCGGTATGTTACTTGCCCGAGATTCGATCGTCGGTATCCAATACCTAGTTCAATCTCGTTACCGGCAAGTCTCTTTACTCGTTCCGTAATACATCATCTCACAACTAACATATTAGTTGTAATGCTTGCAAGGCTTAAGTGATGTGTATTACCGAGAGGGCCGAGAGATACCTCTCCGACAATCGGAGTGACAAATCCTAATCTCGAAATACGCCAACCCAACATCGACCATTGGAGACACCTGTAGTACTCCTTTATAATCACCCAGTTACGTTGTGACGTTTGGTAGTACCCAAAGTGTTCCTCCGGTAAACGGGAGTTGCATAATCTCATAGTCATAGGAACATGTATAAGTCATGAAGAAAGCAATAGCAACATACTAAACGATCGGGTGCTAAGCTTATGGAATGGGTCATGTCAATCAGATCATTCTACTAATGATGTGACCTCGTTAATCAAATAACAACTCATTGTTCATGGTTAGGAAACATACCCATCTTTGATTAACGAGCTAGTCAAGTAGAGGCATACTAGTGACACTCTGTTTGTCTATGTATTCACACATGTATTATGTTTCCGGTAAATACAATTCTAGCATGAATAATAAACATTTATCATGATTATAAGGAAATAAATAATAACTTTATTATTGCCTCTAGGGCATATTTCCTTCAGTCTCCCACTTGCACTAGAGTCAATAATCTAGATTACACTGTAATGAATCTAACACCCATGGAGCTTTGGTGCCGATCATGTTTTGCTCGTGGAAGAGGCTTAGTCAACGGGTCTGCAACATTCAGATCCGTATGTATCTTGCAAATCTCTATGTCTCCCACCTGGACTAGATCCCGGATGGAGTTGAAGCGTCTCTTGATGTGTTTGGTCCTTTTGTGAAATCTGGATTCCTTTGCCAAGGCAATTGCACCAGTATTGTCACAAAAGATTTTCATTGGACCCGATGCACTAGGTATGACACCTAGATCGGATATGAACTCCTTCATCCAGACTCCTTCATTTGCTGCTTCCGAAGCAGCTATGTATTCCGCTTCACATGTAGATCCCGCTACGACGCTTTGTTTAGAACTGCACCAACTGACAGCTCCACCGTTTAATGTAAACACGTATCCGGTTTGCGATTTAGAATCGTCCGGATCAGTGTCAAAGCTTGCATCAACGTAACCTTTTACGATGACCTCTTTGTCACTTCCATATACGAGAAACATATCCTTAGTCCTTTTCAGGTATTTCAGGATGTTCTTGACCGCTGTCCAGTGATCCATTCCTGGATTACTTTGGTACCTCCCTGCTAAACTTATAGCAAGGCACACATCAGGTCTGGTACACAGCATTGCATACATGATAGAGCCTATGGCTGATGCATAGGGAACATCTTTCATATTCTCTCTATCTTCTGCAGTGGTCGGGCATTGAGTCTTACTCAATTTCACACCTTGTAACACAGGCAAGAACCCTTTCTTTGCTTGATCCATTTTGAACTTCTTCAAAATTTTGTCAAGGTATGTGCTTTGTGAAAGTCCAATTAAGCGTCTTGATCTATCTCTATAGATCTTAATGCCTAATATGTAAGCAGCTTCACCGAGGTCTTTCATTGAAAAACTTTTATTCAAGTATCCTTTTATGCTATCCAGAAATTCTATATCATTTCCAATCAGTAATATGTCATCCACATATAATATCAGAAATGCTACAGAGCTCCCACTCACTTTCTTGTAAATACAGGCTTCTCCGAAAGTCTGTATAAAACCAAATGCTTTGATCACACTATCAAAACGTTTATTCCAACTCCGAGAGGCTTGCACCAGTCCATAAATGGATCGCTGGAGCTTGCACACTTTGTTAGCTCCCTTTGGATCGACAAAACCTTCTGGTTGCATCATATACAACTCTTCTTCCAGAAATTCATTCAGGAATGCAGTTTTGACATCCATTTGCCAAATTTCATAATCATAAAATGCGGCAATTGCTAACATGATTCGGACGGACTTAAGCATCGCTACGGGTGAGAAGGTCTCATCGTAGTCAATTCCTTGAACTTGCCGAAAACCTTTTGCGACAAGTCGAGCTTTGTAGACAGTAACATTACCGTCAGCGTCAGTCTTCTTCTTAAAAATCCATTTATTCTCAATTGCTTGCCGATCATCGGGCAAGTCAACCAAAGTCCATACTTTGTTCTCATACATGGATCCCATCTCAGATTTCATGGCTTCAAGCCACTTTACGGAATCTGGGCTCACCATCACTTCTTCATAGTTCGTAGGTTCATCATGATCTAGTAGCATAACCTCCAGAACAGGATTACCGTACCACTCTGGTGCGGATCTTACTCTGGTTGATCTACGCGGTTCAGTAGTATCTTGATCTGAAGTTTCATGATCATTATCATTGGCTTCCTCACTAACTGGTGTAGGTGTCACTGAAACAGTTTTCTGTGATGAACTACTTTCCAGTAAGGGAGCAGGTACAGTTACCTCGTCAAGTTCTACTTTCCTCCCACTCACTTCTTTCGAGAGAAACTCCTTCTCTAGAAATGATCCATTCTTAGCAACGAATGTTTTGCCTTCGGATCTGTGATAGAAGGTGTACCCAACAGTTTCCTTTGGGTATCCTATGAAGACACATTTCTCCGATTTGGGTTCGAGCTTATCAGGTTGAAGCTTTTTCACATAAGCATCGCAGCCCCAAACTTTAAGAAACGACAACTTTGGTTTCTTGCCAAACCACAGTTCATAAGGCGTCGTCTCAACGGATTTTGATGGTGCCCTATTTAACGTGAATGCGGCCGTCTCTAAAGCATATCCCCAAAATGATAGCGGTAAATCAGTAAGAGACATCATAGATCGCACTATATCTAGTAAAGTACGATTACGATGTTCGGACACACCATTACGCTGTGGTGTTCCGGGTGGCGTGAGTTGCGAAACTATTCCACAGTTTTTCAAATGTACACCAAACTCGTAACTCAAATATTCTCCTCCACGATCAGATCGTAGAAACTTTATTTTCTTGTTACGATGATTTTCAACTTCACTCTGAAATTCTTTGAACTTTTCAAATGTTTCAGACTTATGTTTCATTAAGTAAATATACCCATATCTGCTTAAATCATCTGTGAAGGTGAGAAAATAACGATATCCGCCACGAGCCTCAATATTCATTGGTCCACATACATCGGTATGTATGATTTCCAACAAATCTGTTGCTCTCTCCATAGTACCGGAGAACGGTGTTTTAGTCATCTTGCCCAAGAGGCATGGTTCGCAAGTACCAAATGATTCATAATCAAGTGGTTCCAAAAGTCCATCGGTATGGAGTTTCTTCATGCGCTTTATACCGATATGACCTAAACGACAGTGCCACAAATAAGTTGCACTTTCATTATCAACTCTGCATCTTTTGGCTTCAACATTATGAATATGTGTATTACTACTATCGAGATTCAATAAAAATAGACCACTCTTCAAGGGTGCATGACCATAAAAGATATTACTCATATAAATAGAACAACCATTATTCTCTGATTTAAATGAATAACCGTCTCGCATTAAACAAGATCCAGATATAATGTTCATGCTCAACGCTGGCACCAAATAACAATTACTTAGGTCTAATATTAATCCCGAAGGTAGATGTAGAGGTAGCGTGCCGACTGCGATCACATCGACTTTGGAACCGTTTCCCACGCGCATCGTCACCTCGTCCTTTGCCAGTGCCCGCTTATTCTGTAGTCCCTGTTTCGAGTTGCAAATATTAGCAACAGAACCAGTATCAAATACCCAGGTGCTACTGCGAGCTCTAGTAAGGTACACATCAATAACATGTATATCACATATACCTTTGTTCACCTTGCCATCCTTCTTATCCGCCAAATACTTGGGGCAGTTCCGCTTCCAGTGACCAGTCTGCTTGCTGTAGAAGCACTCAGTTTCAGGCTTAGGTCCAGACTTAGGTTTCTTCTCTTGAGCAGCAACTTGCTTGTCGTTCTTCTTGAAGTTCCCCTTTTTCTTCCCTTTGCCCTTTTTCTTGAAACTAGTGGTCTTGTTAACCTACCTCCGCAGCTTTCAGCATTGCGAAGAGCTCGGGAATAGTCTTGTTCATCCCTTGCATATTATAGTTCATTACGAAGCTCTTGTAGCTTGGTGGCAGTGATTGGAGAATTCTGTCGATGACGCAATCATCCGGAAGATTAACTCCCAATTGAATCAAGTGATTATTATACCCAGACATTTTGAGTATATGCTCACTGACAGAACTGTTCTCCTCCATCTTGCAGCTATAGAACTTATTGGAGACTTCATATCTCTCAATCCGGGCATTTGCTTGAAATATTAACTTCAACTCCTGGAACATCTCATATGCTCCATGACGTTCAAAACGTCGTTGAAGTCCCGATTCTAAGCCGTAAAGCATGGCACACTGAACTATCGAGTAGTCATCAGCTTTGCTCTGCCAGACGTTCATAACATCTGGCGTTGCTCCAGCAGCAGGCCTGGCACCCAGCGGAGCTTCCAGGACGTAATTCTACTGTGCAGCAATGAGGATAATCCTCAAGTTACGGACCCAGTCCGTGTAATTGCTATCATCATCTTTCAACTTTGCTTTCTCAAGGAACGCATTAAAATTCAACGGAACAACAGCACGAGCCATCTATCTACAATCAACATAAACAAGCAAGATACTATCAGGTACTAAGTTCATGATAATATTTAAGTTCAATTAATCATATTATTTAAGAACTCCCACTTAGATAGACATCCCTCTAATCCTCTAAGTGATTACGTGATCCAAATCAACTAAACCATAACCGATCATCACGTGAGATGGAGTAGTTTTCAATGGTGAACATCGTTATGTTGATCATATCTACTATATGATTCACGCTCGACCTTTCGGTCTCCGTGTTCTGAGGCCATATCTGCATATGCTAGGCTCGTCAAGTTTAACCTGAGTATTCTGCGTGTGCAAAAACTGGCTTGCACCCGTTGTAGATGGACGTAGAGCTTATCACACCCGATCATCACGTGGTGTCTGGGCACGACGAACTTTGGCAACGGTGCATACTCAGGGAGAACACTTCTTGATAATTTAATGAGAGATCATCTTATAATGCTACCGTCAATCAAAGCAAGATAAGATGCATAAAAAGATAAACATCACATGCAATCAATATAAGTGATATGATATGGCCATCATCATCTCGTGCTTGTGATCTCCATCTCCGAAGCACCGTCATGATCACCATCGTCACCGGCGCGACACCTTGATCTCCGTCGTAGCATCGTTGTCGTCTCGCCAATCTTATGCTTTCACGACTATCACTACCGTTTAGTAATAAAGTTAAGCATTACATCGCGATTGCATTGCATACAATAAAGCGACAACCATATGGCTCCTGCCAGTTGCCGATAACTTGGTTACAAAACATGATCATCTCATACAATAAAATTCAGCATCATGCCTTGACCATATCACATCACAACATGCCCTGCAAAAACAAGTTAGACGTCCTCTACTTTGTTGTTGCAATTTTTTACGTGGCTGCTACGGGCTTAAGTAAGAACCAATCTCACCTACGCATCAAAACCACAACGATAGTTTGTCAAATAGACTCCGTTTTAACCTTCACAAGGACCGGGCGTAGCCATACTTGGTTCAACTAAAGTTGGAGAGACAGTCGCCCGCAAGCCATCTCTGTGCAAAGCACGTCGAGGGAACCGGTCTCGCGTAAGCGTATGCGTAAGGTTGGTCTGGGTCGTCTCGTCCAACAATACCGCCGAACCAAAATATGACATGCTGGTAGGCAGTATGACTTGTATCGTCCACAACTCACTTGTGTTCTACTCGTGCATATAACATCAACATCAATAACCAGGCTCGGATGCCACTGTTGGGTTTCGTAGTAATTTCAAAAATTTTCCTACGCGCACACAGGATCATGTGATGCATAGCAACGAGAGGAGAGTGTTGTCTACGTACCCAACGCAGACCGACTGCGGAAGCGATGACACGACGTAGAGGAAGTAGTCGTACGTCTTCACGATCCAACCGATCAAGCACCGAAACTACGGCACCTCCGAGTTCGAGCACACGTTCAGCTCGATGACGATTCCCGGACTCCGATCCAGCAAAGTGTCGGGGAAGAGTTTCGTCAGCACGACGGCGTGGTGACGATCTTGATGAACTACAGCAGCAGGGCTTCGCCTAAACTCCGCTACAGTATTATCGAGGAATATGGTGGCAGGGGGCACCGCACACGGCTAAGGAATCGATCACGTGGATCAACTTGTGTCAACTTGTGTGTTTAGAGGTGCCCCTGCCTCCGTATATAAAGGAGGAGAGGAGGGGAGGCTGGCCGGCCAAGGGGGGGAGGCGCAGGAGAGTCCTACTCCCTCTGGGAGTAGGATTCCCCCTCCAATCCTAGTCCAACTAGGATTCCTCGGAGGGGAAAAGAGGAGGAGGGGGCCGGCCACCTCTCCTAGTCCTAATAGGACTAGGGGAAGGGGGTGGCGCGCAGCCCATCTAGGGCAGCCCCTTCTCTTTTCCACTAAGGCCCACTATGGCCCAAATAGCTCCCGGGGGGTTCCGGTAACCCTCTCGGTATTCCGGTAAAATCCCGATTTCACCCGGAACACTTCCGATATTCAAATATATGCTTCCAATATATCAATCTTTACGTCTCGACCATTTCGAGACTCCTCGTTATGTCCGTGATCACATCCGGGACTCCGAACAACCTTCGGTACATCAAAATGCATAAACTCATAATATAACTGTCATCGTAACCTTAAGCGTGCGGACCCTACGGGTTCGAGAACAATGTAGACATGACCGAGACACGTCTCCGGTCAATAACCAATAGCGGGACCTGGATGCCCATATTGGCTCCTACATATTCTACGAAGATCTTTATCGGTCAGACCGCATAACAACATACGTTGTTCCCTTTGTCATCGGTATGTTACTTGCCCGAGATTCGATCGTCGGTATCCAATACCTAGTTCAATCTCGTTACCGGCAAGTCTCTTTACTCGTTCCGTAATACATCATCTCACAACTAACATATTAGTTGTAATGCTTGCAAGGCTTAAGTGATGTGTATTACCGAGAGGGCCCAGAGATACCTCTCCGACAATCGGAGTGACAAATCCTAATCTCGAAATAGGCCAACCCAACATCGACCATTGGAGACACCTGTAGTACTCCTTTATAATCACCCAGTTACGTTGTGACGTTTGGTAGTACCCAAAGTGTTCCTCCGGTAAACGGGAGTTGCATAATCTCATAGTCATAGGAACATGTATAAGTCATGAAGAAAGCAATAGCAACATACTAACGATCGGGTGCTAAGCTTATGGAATGGGTCATGTCAATCAGATCATTCTACTAATGATGTGACCTCGTTAATCAAATAACAACTCATTGTTCATGGTTAGGAAACATACCCATCTTTGATTAACGAGCTAGTCAAGTAGAGGCATACTAGTGACACTCTGTTTGTCTATGTATTCACACATGTATTATGTTTCCGGTAAATACAATTCTAGCATGAATAATAAACATTTATCATGATTAAAAGGAAATAAATAATAACTTTATTATTGCCTCTAGGGCATATTTCCTTCAGTTCTTGTCGTCCATAATACTCCATAATGCACAATACATCGAATGGTTCTCTAATCATTTGTCGTCACCTTGAGCCACCGGACTATCAGATGACAAACTGATGACAAACCCTGCCCGTTCCACAATCATAGGCATTACATATTTTGAATGGGAAAAGCTTGTCAAAGTTTAATCATTGATGTTAGCAAGAAGACATTAGTTTAATATATTGGAATTCGAAAACCTTGTCAAATTTTGCTCATTGATGTTAGCCAAAAGACATGCATTTGATATTTTTGAGTGGGACGCCCTTTGCTGTAAGCAACGTCGATCGTTTTTTCCTATTCCTATCTTCAGTTCAGAAGTAAATATTTACTCTACTGAGATGCATAGTCACATGAATGTTGACTTATGTAAGGTATTTTAAGAGTTTGTTTTGAATATTGTCTATGTAATGCCAGGCCCTATGAGTTTGATTGCAAAGTTGAGCTTGGAATGCTGTGGCATGCGGCATCACGAGCTGTTCACCATGCCTCCTGAGAATAATGCTTCATATTGTTTTGCATGTTGAGCTAATGTCTGTGATTTGCATATTAAGAAGATCATCCTCTTCTATTGTTTCTGTGCTTAAGAAGTTCATTGTCTTATGTTTTATTCATAGCATATACGACAACTTGGGTAGGTTAGAGGTGAAACCATATGATCTTCCAACCAACTCATCATCTTAGGCCGTGATTGGATCGTCGTTTTCCAACCAAAACCGCTTGCAAAACTGATGCTTGTAAATAAAAGCAGATGGTCTCGGGCGAAGCATTTGGTTGGTTGATTTCGACTAGTAAAATATACACTGGTCTCTCAAATTACACGTGTAACTCGCCGGTTTTTGTTATAGAGCTCGGATCGTCGGTTTCATTATGCATGTATTTTACGTGTTATTTCCTATGACGAGTAAATTACAATTGTATCTTAATATAGGTGTGAAATAAACCAGAGCTCCCAAGCGCGGCCTTACCATTTCATGCCGTCTCAGTCTCTCGAAGGTGCTCATAGGTATCTGATGATCCTGGCTTCCTGAATGAGCAGCGGGCGTTGTATCTGACCATCCATAGGTCCGCGAGGCCCTCTCCGTCGTCCTTCGAGTTGTTGTGCTCGCCGTGGCACCAAGCATTGTCAACATGGTCAAGGAACATGAGGATTCAGGAGATGACTTTATTTTGACTGGATGACAGTAGGGACCCACTAGGGCCATAGCCGTACATACGCAAGTGCCTCCTTATTATGTACAACTATATTTTTTTTGCTTCCTATGGTTTCCTAACATCATGGTCCCACACCATTGTCAACCTATGTAGTCAATAAACGAGAGAATTGCACAAGGAGCAGCCGACAGCTAGGACCAAGCAGCTCAAGCAGTATTTGTGTTTTTGAGGTGTGAGCACTGCAGAGTTTTTCTTGAGCGATGTTTTCGTTGTTGTTCAGAGGAGAGCAGGGTATTAACTGGGCGAGTTGTGGCCCATCTAGCCCAGGCCAGATATCCAGCCCAGATATTAATTTTTTTTCAAGGCTGAAAATGGCTAGCCCAGCTATACTTTTTTTGAGGAATACACAAGCAAGGTCAACTTGTTATTCTCCGCCCCGCTGGGCTGCAAATCTTTCCTAGGAGGGATGCATTTGGCTTAACTAGAAAATGGGCTTGAAGAAATAATAAATGGGATGTAATTATAAAAACTGGCCTGTAACTATAAAAAATGCACCAAACACGTAATTAATTTATAAAATATTATCTTTGGATTTTGAAAATTTTAATTTCATTAATTGTTGCGCGCACAATGTTTTGTTGGATTTTGCCATAAGACAAATTTATATTGAAATTGTATTTAATCTGACTAGAAATTTCGGGATAAAAATATTTCGGATCCCATCAAAATGTGGGAAATTTTATTGAATTCTCTTTTGAACGTTTGGTTGAAATTATTAATCGTTGTCCTAGCTAGAAAATGGGTTGTACTTTTAACAAACTGTAAATGGGTTGTAGTAAATTCCATTAGAATTCAAAAATGGGATGTACATTCTTACAAATCTCAAATGGGCTATAAGTTCTCTGCCACACACTTGTGGGCCTACTAAGTTGACGCATCCCCTCAAAAAAAAGTTGACGCGTATGCAAGGCTTTATCTACTTACTAGCAAGATGCCCGTGCATTGCAGGGAACATCAAGTTCATTTGTATAAGTAGTTTATCTTGTTAGAGAAAAGGATGAACGAGGGAAGGCCTTATTTGCAAATGTGGAGAGGGGTGTGGGTATCTTTTTGCAAAATTGCCATAGTTTCCATCCTATCCGTCAAATATAAATCGGACGGCCTATATTGCAGGATGGCAGGCACACCATCATCACCAACCCTGTTTTTTTATAAGAGTATAAATAGTCAACACACGGTTCTAGCAACAGTGGCCGTTGGATGTCCATCCAAGGGATGTTGTGCTTCTTCTTCAATCTCGGATATTCTAGCTTCACCCGCCCAAAAAATGATTCCTCCCCCTGACATCTGGGGTGCACCTTTCGGAGGCTGACCTGTGGGCCTACTAAGTTGACGCGTACCAAGGGTTTTGTCAACTTAGTCAATATAAACGATTCTAGCTGTAGTGACCGTATGATATCCATCCAACGGCTGTCGTGCTTCTTCAACCTCTGGTCTTCTTGCTCCATCCTCCCAAAGCAGCGTCGGTCGTGCCGCCTGCTCCTACCTCCCGTGGTCGGTTGTGCTGCCGTGGAGGCCTCACAGCCCCTACTACTCCCACCGCTGGCCAGGCCCTGCGACGATGGCAGCCTCACACCGCAGTCGGACCAGTGAACCCTCCTACTCCTCTCCGCGTGGGCATTCACTATTGCGTCTTCCCTAGCTCCGCGTCATTCCCTTCCTAGGCCTCGCCGTCATCCACCGCCTTGGTGCTCTCGGCGCGGCATGGTCAATGTGGTCAATGAACAACTTCCTTCGGAAGAGTATTGTTCGTTGAGAGGCTGATAGCTGGGTCCACGGCCATAGTAAGGAAGTGCCTCCTTATTACACAGAAAATAATGATTCCTCCACCTGACAGCAGGGACCCACCGGACGAGCCACCGTATTTCGTGAAAAAAATGTTTCCCCGTAGACTGCTGGGACCCACCAGCTACATCTTCGCACGCAAGGAAGTGCCTGACAGTCGGGACCCACCTAGTCGAAGCGTACGTAGCGTTGTCATTCTGGCCACGAACGTGTACGTACATACTGGTCGATGTAGAGGCGCGCACATGTCATAGTAGAGGCGCGCACGTGTCGTAGTAGAGGCGCGCATGTAGCATGTACACGTACGTACAGCGGCCAGGGTGCAAGAAAGTAAACGGCCACATACGTACATACGGGCGGGGTCTCGAACGCCTACTCGCGCATACGTACGGCTAGGGCTCGTGTACACGGCTGGGTCGGAATGGAGAAGCTGCGGGCGTCGTCGTGTTCATGGGGAGCAAACTGGCTTGGTTGAAATGGAATGTGTCGTCGTGTTCATCGGGAGCCAACCGGCTTCAATGGAACAACCGATGGAAACGAGGCCTGGCATACCGCAGACCGGAGGAAACGGCATTGTGTTCAACAGGCCACGGTGGAAACGGGATCCTGTTCATCGGGAGGGGTCTCACTACAAAAAAAAGACACATCTGTGACATTTTGGGCCGAAGGAAAAAAATTCGGTCATACTTATGATACTTCTATGACGATAATTGTGACAAAACCCAGTATCATCATAGATGTGGTGGGCTCCTACTTCTATGACAAAAAATCATGACAGAAAATGGGCTTTTCGTCCTGGGCGGGCCGGAGACGCAGCTGCATGACATTGTTTGGGTCGTCCATGATGGAAAAAAACCATGGTAGAAGCGAGGGCGAGGAAAATTTCGGGGAATTCCCGGTTACGGTGGGGTGGTCGGGGGCCGAGCGATGCACGTTTCTCTCGTACACGTATGCGCGTGTGTGCGAGGCGTTGGCTCTAACTGAATCCGAGCGAGGCATTGGGCTCTAAGTGAACCCGAGCGATTGCACTGTAGGCTACGCGTTACTGAACCCGAGCGATCGATCGATGGCTGTTAACTAAACCCGATCGAGTGATTCCTTCGCTACTGCAGCTAACTGAAGCCGGTCGATTGGATGAACAGTGAGCGTTGCGTGGCGGTTTGGATGAACAGTGAGCGGTGGGGTGGATGCAGGACCCCGTGGCGTTGCCTCTGGATGAACAGGACGACCCCGTGGAGGGCTGGATGAACAGTAGATGGTGAAGGAGTGCCCGTGGAGGGGTGGTTGAACAGTAGCCGGTGGAGTAGCGCAAGGTGGAGGCTGGATGAACAGGAGCCCGTGGAGGCTGGAGGAGGTCGACGGTAGCCCGTGGAGGCTGGAGGAGGTCGACGGTGGAGATGAACAATATCCTGTGGAGTCCCGTTTTGTGGTACGCCACACCCCTCTCGATGAACAGGACCCCCGTTTCGATCATAGCGCTCCAACACAAGTCCGTTTCGTCCGTTTTGCGGTACGCCACACCCCTCCCGATCATCAAGACCCCCGTTTCGACCGTAGGTCCGTTTACACCATTTTGCGGTACACCAGAACCCTCCCGATGAACAGGATCCCATTTTGAACATGGTCGGTCGAACACAAGGTCGTTTCCTGCGTTCTGCGGTACTCCAGGCCTCGTTTCCATCGCCTGTTCTGTCCAAGCCCTCCTGATGAACATAACGAGGCATTCCGTTCCGACCCAGCCGGTTGGCTCCCCATGAACACGATGACAACGTTGTTTCTCCGTTCTGACTCAGCCATGTACACGAGCCCTGGCCGTACGTATGCACGAGTAGGCGTTCGAGACCCCGCCCGTATGTACACATATGTGGCTGTATTTTCTTTCTTGCACACTGGCCGTTGTACGTACGTGTACATGCTACATGCACGCCTCTACTGTGACACGTGCGCGCCTCTACATCAACCAGCATATATGTACGTACATGTTCGCGACCAGAATGACAATGCTACGTACGCTTTGACCAGGTGGGTCCCGACTGTCAGGCAATTCCTTGCGTGCGAAGATGTAGCTGGTGGGTCCCAGCAGTCAGGGGGGCGAATCGTTTTTTTTCGGACGCACTTCCTTGCATGCGAAGATGTAGTTGTTGGGTCCCAGCAGTCAGGGGGGAAACTTTTTTTTGCGAAATACGGTGGCCCGTCCGGTGGGTCCCTGCTGTCAGGTGGAGGTATCATTATTTTCCGCGTAATAAGGAGGCACTTCCTTGCTACAGCCGTGGACCCAGCTACCAATCTCTCCACGCACAGTCCACGTCCGATGGAAGTCGTTCCTTGACCACGTGACCACACCGCACCGAGAGAACTAGGGCGGTGGACGATGGCGAGGCCTAGGAAGGGGACGACTCGGAACCGGGGAAGACGCGGCAGTGGATGCCCACGCGAAGAGGAGTACGAGGGTCCACTGGTCTGGCTGCGGTGTGAGGCTGCCGTCGCCGCAGAATAACAGGAGGTGTGGGTGAGTAGAGGGATAGCCTGGCCAGTGGTGGGAGTAGTAGGAGGCGGTGAGGCCTTCGTGGCATCACAGCCGGCCACAGGAGGCAGGAGCATGCGGCACGACCGGCGCTGCTTTGGGCGGCTGGAGCAAGAAGACCAGAGGTTGAACAAGCACTACGGCCGTTGGATGGACATCGTACGGCCACTGGAGCTAGAATCGTTCATATTGACTAAAGTTGACAAAGGCCTCCGTCCCAGTCAACTTAGTAGGCCCACAAGTCAGCCTCCCACCATGGTGGGTCCCAGCTAGCAGTGGGAGTATTCATTTATTTGTGCGTAATAAGGAGGCACTTCCGGTGGGTCCGAGCTGACAGCGGGGGGAATGTTTTTTCGTGAAATACGGTGGCCCGTCTAGTGGGTCTCAGCAATCAGGGGGAAACGTTTTTTCGCGAAATAAGGTGGCTCATCCGGTGGGTCCCTGCTATCAGGTGGAGGAATAATTATTTTGCACATAATAAGGAGGCACTTCCTTATGGCCGCCTGGACCCAGCTGTCAGCCTCTCCACGTACAGTACTCTTCCGAGGGAAGTTGATCGTTGACCACGTTGACCACGCCACGCTGAGAGCACCAGGTTGGTGGACGACGGCGAGGCCTAGGAAGGGGACGATGCGGAGCCAGGGAAGACGCAACAGTGGAAGCCCGCGCGGAGAGGAGTACGAGGGTTCACTGGTTCGGCTGCGGTGTGAGGCTGCCGTCGCTGAAGAATAACAGGGGGTGTGGGTGAGTAGAGGGATGGTCTGGCCAGCGATGGGAGTAGTACGCGGCGGTGAGGCCTCCACGGCATCACAGCCGGCCATGGGAGGCAGGAGCATGTGGCACGACCGGCGCTACTTTGGGCGGCTGGAGCAAGAAGACCATAGGTTGAAGAAGCACTACTGCCGTTGGATGGACATCGTACGATCACTGCAGCTAGAATTGTTTATATTGACTAAGTTGAAAAAGCCCTTGGTACGCGTCAACTTAGTAGGCCCACAGCTCGGATTTGGCAGAGAACATATAGCCCATTTGCGATTTGTAAGAATGTATAGCCCATTTTTTAATTCTCATGGAATTTACTACAGCCCATTTACAGTTTGTTAAAAGTACAACCCAACTTCTAGCTAGGACAACGATTAATAATTTCAAACAACCGCTCAAAACAGAATTCAAAAAAAATCCCACATTTTGATGGGATCCAAAATATTTTTATTTGAAATTTCTAGTCAGGTTAAATATAATTTAAAAATAGAGTTGTATTACGTTAAAATCCAATGAAATATTGCGCGCGCAACAAGTAATGAAATTAAAATTTTCAAATTCCAAAAATAATAGATTTTTTAAACTAATTACGCGTTTGGTGCATAGTTACTTCCCAGTTATTATAATTTCATCCCATTTATTATTTCTTAAAGTCCATTTTCTTGTTAAGCCTAATGCACACCTCCTAGGAAAGTTTGCAGCCCAGCGGGGCGGAGAATAACAAGTTGACCTGGATATTATGTACAACTGTCGGCCCAGTTGCATTGCTAATGTTGAAAAAAAAAGGCATGTGTAGTACAGTACAACCTAACATGGCTACTCAGCCCACATTTAGCGACGCTGAAAAGGCCCAAACAAGGCTTCTGTACAACTTTTTGAAGTCATTGAGCTCAATTAATAACTTAAGAAAAAAATTAGATTACAGTGGAACCTAATTAAAAGCTATCACGAGCAAATAAATAATTCAACGGGTCCCACGTGTGTGTGTGTGTGTGTGTGTGAGAGAGAGAGAGAGAGAGACAGAGAGAGGTCACAATCAAATGTACTGGCTTATCAGTGCTTCACACCCATAGCTCAGATTTAACTAGTATCTGACAAGATTCAGTTGTTACCTCAAATTAGAGCACATCCAGGCAGCCAGTGCTGCCTCTTCTCCCAAAGAAGTAGTGGCCTCTGCCGCGCGTTGGAGTAGGCCCTGTGCCATCCATCATTCCAAGAAACACGGGGAAAGTTTGACGTTGACTCCTGTAATGGACGTCGTCGATGGACCCTAGCACCAGCGGCGGCGGTAGGACTTCGATTGATGGATTGACCACTTCTTCGACATGCGCGAACACTCGATACAGGTACAACCCTAACGTGGTCCGCGGCGGCCTTGGTGGCGACGAATAGTACAACCCCGGTTCCTGCACCGGTATCTCAACACCAATCACCTTCGGTATGGCGGACGGCTTCTTCATCCATGCCATAACCGTCAGAGCCCAGCTGTGTGGAGGAACAAACATACTTACGAGCTCACCTCCAAGGTCGATGATAAGCTCGTTCATGGACTCGTTGTTCCAAGCACGTCGAGGCATGTCGTGGAAGGTAAGCTTTGTTAAAAACTCAAGCTCAGAGGGCACCGAGCCCCATCCTGGGTGTCACCGATCAAAGCTCACCAACACGACATCGTAGAACAAATGCCGGGAAGATTCGAACACACGACTTCAGTGGAAAGTTGTCCGGAACCTGACGAAGAAATCAGCCGGTGGCGGACAGACTTCGATGAGCAAGTCACTTATTTGGATGTCATGCACAATGCCAAGAGCTTTGACAAGGTCGTCCGGCGAGACGGGAGGCCGGTCGCCGTTGATGGTTACCATCAGCACTTTGCTAGCAAACTGGTCGTCAAGCCCCGCCATGCCACTCACGCAGCGACCGAAGGCAGGACGGACCTCGGGATCTCCATCTCGGAGATCCGCATTGACCAGCAACATGATAGTGCGTTTGAGTACATGGAGTACAGGAGGGGGACTTTGGGGAACTGGAGTAGGAATCAAGATTCCAGAGGTGGGGGAGGGGCGGGAGACTAGGGATGAAAAGGTAGCATGAATTTCAAGCACGCACCAATATGCTCTCGGCACGCAAGCGCACGAAAACACCGGTGGTGCCCACATGTCAGCCTAAGAGTCCTTATTCTTTCTTTTTTGGAGAGCCCGGCCTTTTTTCAGGATCTTTTGAGAGCCCAGCCTGAGAGTCATAATTGACTTGTTTGGCATTGCGTTACTACTCGGCCCATATTCAACGACACCTCACTGGCCAAAACAAGTGTACATCATCGAAAAGACACTGAGCTCAAATTATATAACTTGGAAAAAGGAGATATACTCTGAACACTGGAGAATGGTGATGCCCTCATTTAGCCCACCAGTAGTTCGAGACAATAAACAGTTTGAAACACCGATATATACAACATTCAAACACTGACTAGTGACTACTACTGACATAAACAGCAAGACATGATAGTTCATAAGAAGTCTTGCTACACCACCAAAACGCACCATTCTGCAGCGCTCAGACTCTCATGATCCAGACGAGAATGACATTCTAAACAAAAGCAACTATTACATAGTAAGAGTGGCATAGACGAGGATGACCAAATGACAAGGAATATGCATAACAAAAGAAAGAACTACCCATCCAGAACCAGCAGCAAAGACAACAAAGTCATTCGAAGAGATGATCCAACACCATCATAATTTGCAGCCCCGCTTCAGCGACCAGTGATCCAGAGACACCAGTACTCCACCCTTTTGATGCAACAGCGCAATTACCTATCAACCTGAAGGCTTGAACCACATCATTGCCTATCGTAATTGAGACATCCAAGGATCAAAGTTAATACGGATGCCTTTGTCATTCTCACCTTCTTTTGGTTGCAGGCTGTATCATTGACAATCAGGGGAGTTTGCTCCCGAACTCCTAGGGCTCGCCGTCTAGACACAGTTTTCCATAGCAATTAGAGTCTCTCTGCCATCAAGGTCCTTGCCAATGGTGCTCTCCTAGTTAATCGGATAATTGAGTCCGAGAAACAGAGAGTGTGAACGAAGGTTGTTTACCTGCCTCCAACTAAAAAAATCCTAAAGGCCCCAACAAGCTGGTATCCTGCTCATAGACGTAACAGCCACTGTCCGGATACTCACGTATTACACGGAGTTTGTATACAGTGGGTTTTTTGCAATATAACTTTTCTAGCTCATGTGTCCGAATGATCATTAGTCTTTTGTCGTCGTCTAATCGAGCGAGGAACCAGTTGTGCTTCCCTATTTTTGGCAAAGGTGATGTGATTACAAAGGGCAGTAACTGTAGGGACACTGCATAATATCAAAAAGGACATGCATTGTTAATGTAAGATCAACATTGTTCAGAGTATGAGTAGGATAATGCAAGAAACAACATTGATATGTCCCTGTTGGAACTGGGAGGAAAATACAGGGAAATGTATACTGGGTTCAAAAATATAGAAGTGCCATGCATGGTTATACTCATGTTATCTCGCAGTCGATTCTTCACAGGAAACTACCATGTCATGCATGTTATGTAATCATGTTCTGTCCTCACAAACAAATTCTTCAAGGTAACTAACAGACCATGCATTGTTATATTCTCGTGTTCTGTGGGCAAATTTTTTGTGAGGATATTATTCTAGCCATTGATTGCTGAAGGGAGAATATAGGTATGTACACATGGTAAGCATTGTAGGATTTCACTACTTCCAAATATAGAGTTCTCCATATGCACATTTACTTCCCTAATGTATGGTTAGATGAAACCAATAGTGTGGTGCATGAAAATGAGGAAACTAACATGGCCATTGATACACACTCATATTTAGTAGTAGTATATAGATTACTGTAAAATAAGGATAATATCCATATATTCCTAATTGTTTGATTATTCAGGGTACAAATTGGTTATAATGACATGGTCACAATCGCATGAATTAACTCATTCCAAATATAGCTGATTTACGGCGTCTCTAATATATTGCCATAGTTCTACTCAAATTCTGCTCAAACAGGGATATGCCAATCATCACAAAAAGTTCAAATAGTGTCATGGCGTCATCATTAACATGAGAAGGAAACAACTTACATGCGCTGTCCCAGCAATACGTGGTGCCATCTGCTTTGTCAATCGCGTAGATGATGCCATTGTGTTCAATAGCATCACAGAAGTGTGTATCAGCTTTGACAATGATCCACTGTGAGCTGAGTTGTCTCCAGCTAAAGAAGGCACCTGCATAAAGATAGGCGAGTCCGCGGTCGAACAAGGCAATTAGCTTGAAGTTTGCGTAATTCGCATGTTGTGTGGGGACTTGGCAGATTACAATCTTCTGCAAAACAAGGTCCGTCCAACTGACGTGGTAAGCTAGATGACTTGGACCGCGATGGTAATACTCTATATAATCCAACGGGGGAAGGATAATCTCATGGGAGGTCTGGAAGTTCACGAGCACCAACTTATTACCGTCTTCTCTAAAGGTAGCCATCCAGTGGGAGTTTATGTCGACCCAGTACATACCTGCCAAGAACTTTCGGGCGATGGTGATCGGATCGATGTCGAGGGAAATGATGTACGTCGACCCACTACATACCTGCAAAGAAGTTTCGGCTAATGGAGATTGGATTGAAGTCGAGGGGCATCATGTACGCCTCCTTATCATGGTGAGCCAATCTCGCAAGACCAGATAGCAGCAAGCAGGGTGTCTTGAAAAGCTTAGGCCTCGCTTCGACGATGGCCGTGTGCATGTCCATCGAGCATGCAGCCAGGCGCAGGGCGCTCAACATATCCATACACGAACAACAGTGGTCGAGGATGTCACTGGGGAGATTTCTCCAATCGCGACTCTTATGGATGTTGCGCGGTTCGCGTTCGGCCATGGTGGAGCTTGGAAGGTGGGGGGGTTTTGGGGGCTTGATTTATGGGGGAGAAGGTTGTCGGTGCTGGAGCGGCTAGCGAGGGAATAGTGGTACTAGGGGAGGTGAGTGAGGCGACGGTACACGGGGGCATAGTGAGATGGAGACGGAGACGGAGAAGGAGATGGAGATGGAGTGTTGTTATGGGAGGGGAGAGGGAGACGAGGCGAGGCGCCAATGTGCTGTACAGCGGCGGTGACAGACTGCACAGTGCATAGGGTGAGGCTGACTTTGGTAACCCGAACACACCGCCTGGACTAGTGTCAGGCGCAGGGTGTTGTCACTTCACTGTGAGGACCGGATGAATAGTATTTTGACCATCAAGTGTACCACAGTTGTACTACTACTACTACTAGTAGTAGGAACATGAGTACTCCAGTATTGTATAGCGGAAATAGGTCTCCCATGCTAGCATGCCTGTTCACTTCATCATTCAGGTATCATCCATATTGCGAGCAGAACCAAATTCTCGTGCATGCCCAATCAATGCCCTGCCGTGATACATGCAGTGGTCGTTCTGGTGCATCAAGGACGGCATGCAGATCGTTCCACACTTGAGAAGAGGAAAAATGGAAAGGTAGAACGCGGCAGCAGAGGAAGAGAACGTTGGCTAATGAGGCTGGGAGGGGATCGAGCAGGATGTTAATGCTCCACGCCTAAAGGTTTTGGGAAAACCTGATTTTCATAAGGTGACTTACTCATGCGCCAACATCCATCTGAACCAGCTACGACACATTTTTTTATCTGTTTGCATAGGTCCCACCTATCAGGAAGGATGGGCACGTACACGAATAGGTATGACTCATAAGTCTACCTGCATAGCCTTTTTGTTTAGTCTACCTAGCCGTCTAATCAACTGCCTACACGACACTTCTCCCATTTACTTCTCCATCGGGAACCGATTTTCCTCGGCTTCTTCACCTCCCCTTCATCTTCATTTGAATCCAAACCCCACTGTGTTCACATTGTTTTAACCTCTTTAAATAATCATTTACTACTTTAGTTAGACTAGCCATCTAATCCTAATTCTCCAAACCATAGCCCTCCATTCCAGCGGTTCCAAATGGCGAAAGAGATCGAGATGCGGGTTTTTAGCATCCAACATGTCCTCGTCGAAGGCTCGATGAGCATAGTTGCCACCGTCACCTTCCACCCAAGGTTTGTTCGGCAGTGGATCAATAATGTATCCACCTCCCTCGAAAAGGTAGAGACGAGGGTCATCGGTCTCGACGCAGAGTACATGGAGCGTGCCCCTGGGAAGATCCAACGCGCCGCCGTCCTTTAGTTGTGCCTCGAAGATGATGTTTTTGTGTACCACATCATACACTCGCCCTCCATACCATGTGAGCTTCACGATTTCTTGTCTCGGGAGGATGTATACTTCTGTGGGGCAGCCATCGAAGGGGACAAACAGAAGCTGGAGCCGTACAACCTTGATTTGAAAAAGCATCGCTGACCTACAAACCGGAATCAAAATTCCTGTAGAAGATTGTGATAAACAGACACCATCCCTATTCTACGTAGCAAATTTTGTGCTCGGTACAAATCTTCAGAAGGGTAACGAGGCGGTGGCATTAAGGTCGTCTGGATGGGAGAATTATCCCTTGATGTACGAGCGGATAAAATATGTTGCCCTCGATGCCCGTGTGAGTTTCGAGATAGCTGAAAGGTCCAAAGAGCTTGTTGCAAAGCCGTCTCCCACGGAAAATGGGAACAAGAAGAAGAAGAAGAGGAAGAAGAAGAAGAAGAAGAAGAAGAAGAAGAAGAAGAAGAAGAAGAAGAAGAAGAAGAAGAAGAAGAAGAAGAAGAAGAAGAAGAAGAAGAAGAAGAAGAAGAAGAAGAAGAAGAAGAAGAAAAGGCTGCACTAGCAGGAGGGCATTATGGATGGATGAACTATTTCCTCTCTTGTAAAAAAATTATTCCCTCTCGGTGTATATTGATATAGATGGACTATTTCGATGGTGTGCATGTCTTTGGAACATAGTAGTAGCGTGGATCCGCTTGACTATAAGGAACTATTTATCCGCATATATAGCTTTCTCTGCTACTCCTTCTAGTGATCGATATGCAGTGCATGTGTCCGTAGACATGACAGCTTGTCCATGGAAGTTCAACTATGGCGACCATCACGTTTCATATTGTGATTCCCACGACGCCTCTCCAACCCACGACACCACATCCCCCGATGTGCGCCTCACCCCTCTCGGCCGCACCGCCCCTCTGCCTTTGTGTGCATGACATGTGGGCCACCTAAAATGAGGCAAGCATCAAGTTTCTACCACGGCCACACGCGATTCCCACAACGCCGCTCGAACCCATGACACCACACGTCCCCCGACTTGCGGCTCATCCCTCTTGGCCCAACTGCCCCTCTTCCTTCGGGAGCATTACATGTGGACTAGTCACCTATCGGGTCCACAGGTTATTGACTCAAAGGTAGGTGTAGTAAGGCGCTGAAGCTCAGTCCCGACGACCCTGAGAGGGAAATGTAACTCCTGCGCCAGGGCTTGTGGTGCTACTGCTGCATGAACTCGTGCCAAACTCGAGATTTGTTTCTTTACTATACATGCACACAACGATTTAGTGGACATTGTAATCTCAACATGTGATGGGGAGCTCTAAATTTGAATTTGAAACTTATAAAACGAAAAGATTCAAAACAAATAAACTGGGAGAGAGGGAGTAGATCGTAGGATGTGTCCCATACAAAATAAGTCCCCTAGTTTGTCATCGTGAAGATGAGGTTAGAAAGGAGCACAGCATCTTCGTACTCGTACGACAACAAATCGGCCGCAGACAGCATGGTCCACCTTTGACCGCCATGTGCAAGGTTCGTGCTATCTTATTCAATCTCATTGTGGTTCCATCGTACCAATTCATGCACTGGCCTGTTGCATGGCTGATCCCAATGTTGGACAAAGGTTCTACGGGAACGGTGTCACCGTTGTAAATGTTGTGCAAATTGATGTTGGTACCCTCCCGTACATATGCAAGCCAATCTCCACTTGCACCGAGCCTAACCTGTGAAATAGTGTGTAGGGGGAGAATTAGGAAATGGACATGGAAGTAGTCTTTAGAATGCATTTACTATGTGACCAAACTCATCTTACCTGCTCATCGGAGGAAATCCGAGTTCCCCTCAACGTCGGCATCTCAAGGGGCGTCAACTTGCAACTACGGCCATGCCGTGCTAGAGAGAACCCCAAGGAAACATCCTCATGCGTTCCACGGAACATCAAGATGCATTTGTATGAGTAGTTTATCTTGTGAGAGAAAAGGATGAACGAGGGAAGCCCTCTAGAGATAGAGATGGACACTACTACTACCAATGTGTTGGCCCGTGCATTGCAATGGATCCAAAGTAGTACAGAATAATACTTGTTCACCTGCTTGAAATATAAACACTCTAGTTTTGATATACATGTGTCAACAGACATGACAGCTTGTCCATGGAAGTTGAACCACGGTGACCATCATGTTTCTTGTTTCTACCACTGCCACACCCACACGCGATTCCCACGACGCGCTCCAACCCACGGCACGACATCCCCCGATGTGGACATGGATCCTCTAACGTGGCTATCACTGCCTTGCCCTGCCTTTCCTTCGCTGACAGGTGGGACCCACGCTTATGGGTCCCACATGTCAGCGACAGAATGATAGGATTATTCGCGTCAGGGGATCCTCATCCTCCCGACGTGCCCCTCATCCCTCTCGGCCCGACCGCTCCTCTGCCTTTGTGTGCATGACATGCGGGCCAGCTGAACTGCGGTGACCATCAACTTTCTACCACAGACACACCCGATTGGACGCAATTTGCCTGCTCCGTTGCTGTGCTCCGATCCATACTCCCGCACCATCGAATTTTCATCCAGCGGCTGTGGCACATTTCGTCCCGGGCATCAATCCTTAGCTGGAGTACTTTTGTACTATCGGTAGTACCCGCCAGTGTGGCCATCTACGCCTCGTAACGCCCAGCTGTGGCACCCTCGCCACGGCCACGCCACCACCAGCCGGTTCATCTCGAACGAGTGAGTTACGAACCATGCCACCACCATGAGAATGACATGTGGGCTAGCCCCATTTAAGGTCCGCATGTCATTGACTCATAGGCGGGCACTAAGCCACTGAAGTTCGGTCCCATGGGCCCCGAGAGGGAAATGTAACCCTGCGGCAGGCCTTGTGGTGCTCTCGTTGTACGAGAGCTCGTGCCAAAACTGGAATTTGTTTCTTACTACTACCAACTAGTACTAGTAAGGTACACGTGCATTGCACGCATGAGATTCTGGTGGTTTGTGCATTATGCTTCTACATGTGGGGTTTTCTAGATTCAACATGTGGCAAAATCTGGTGGAATGTAGATCATATCCAACAGCAAGTAGTGCTCGGATTTGCCATCTTTGTACCGTCGGATTGGCTTCATCCAACGACCAACTTCCAAAGTTATTCACACACTATATAGGGGTATAGATATAGATATATAGATGTTTGGTTTGCAGCCTAAGGTTGCCACGCCTAAGCTTAGGCATGACACAATATCTTAGGCATGTGTTTGGTTCATTGCTACACGTGTGGCTTGCCACACTTTTCTAGCTACATGGTCCACATGTCATAGACTCAACTTCTTGCCAAATCTTGCCACACTTGTGGTGCCCATTTTGTTAGCCACATTTTTTGTGGCAGACACAGGGGTTGTTTGGTTTTAGGCCTAGCAATGCCACACTTTATCATACAATGTTTCCAAACTTGCCTAAGGTTAGGGGTTGTTTGGTTAGTAGGGCTGTTTGAATTGTGACTATTTTTTCCATATATTGCCACATGATTTTTGCCACACTTGCCTTAGTTGAGTTGCTTTTGTTAGCCACACTTTGGCTTGCCTAAGGGAATCTTGCCACACAGTTATTAAGGAATGTTTGGTTTGTGACTAACTTTGCCAAAGATTGCCACACCTAAAGTTAGGCACGTTTGACCAACTTAGGTGAGTGTTTGGTTCAAGCCACATCTTAGGCAAGCCACACTTGGGCCCCACATGGCATACACAAAAAAATGTGTCAAGATTCCCATAGGCTTGCCAACTTGTGGCTCTCATTTTGATGAACTAACCTTAGGCAAGCTTCACAAAAATGTGTGGCAAAGTGTGGCAATGCTAGGCCTAGAACCAGACAGCCCCTTTGTGTCTATGACATGTGGGGCTCAATGCTCACAAAAAAATCTTTGCCTTAGGTGTGGCTAGAACCAAACACCTACCTAACTTGTTCAAACTTGCCTAAGGTTAGTTGTGGCAAAGTGTGGCAAGGCGTGGCTAGGAACCAAACAACCACTAAGATTGCCAAAGATTGCCACACGTAAGGTTAGTCAAGTTTGATTAACTTAGGTGAGTGTTTGGTTCAAGCCACACCTTAGGCAAGCCAAACTAAGGCCCCACATGACATACACACAAAAAATGTGGCAAGATTCCCTTAGGCTTGACAACTTGTGGCTCTCATTTTGAAGAACTAATAATTTTTCCTAAGCTTAGTTGTGGCGAAGTTAGTCATGAATTAAGTTCAACCATGGAGTCTTCTAGATTATACATGTGGCAGAATCTGGTGGATGATATCCAACGGCCATTAGTGCTCGGATTTTCCATCTTTGTACCGTCGGATTGGCTTCACCCAACGACCAACTTTCAAAGTTTTTCACACACTATATAGGGGGTATAGATATAGATGTGCCAGTCCGTTGCAATGGATCCAAAGTATATCTATTTAGTGGAGTGCACTCTAAACACATTATCTATTTATTTTTCTCTAACCTTTCGTAGCCATGCAACCAAGCCACATAAGCTTCATGGGTGCCCCCACATCATATTATTCATACTACATTGATTGAAAAAAAGATAAATCACCCAAAACAAGATCTTCCCATTTTTTGTTCCTACGATGTTGTGCCGTGCACGTACCTACTGGTTGTATAGTGGTAGTACTAGTAATATAGTATTAGGAGTACAAACTTGGTACTAGTAGGAGTAGTACTAGTACGAAATGCTCCTACTCTATCAACGAGCCCCATCTGACACCAAATTTCTTGGCTTCCGTGCTACAGCTAGATCTTCCCCTCGTTTCTATTTTCCAACCCGGCGGTGGGTGGGGTGTCGGTTTGCTCAACGACGGTCCCACATGAAAGTGAAAATGCTAGGCAACACGCCTTCCCTAAGCTATGTGTCGTGCCGGACAGGTCGTGGAGTACTCCCGATTCCCGGCGTGTGGGTGTGCGACGCGAACGCGGCAGGCCTTTTCCGTTTACTAGCAATGTGCCTGTGCGTTGTGACGGATCCAAAGTAGTAGAATAGTAGTACTTGTTCACAAACTTGAAAGAAATCACTCTTGTTTTGATATACTCCTAATATATTACTCCCTTCATACCTAAATATTTGTCTTTTTAGAGATTTCAAATGGACTATCACATACGGATTATATAGACATATTCTAGTGTTTCTAGCAAGATGCCCGCGCGTTGCATAAAGTTGATGGAAAAGGTAAGCACAACTTATAAATTGACGGATGGAGTACTAGTTACAGTGATGCATATAATTAAGCAAAGGGATTGCACATGTCGGTATTGACTGGAACGAGAATCCAACATCATAATAAGAATTAAGGCCACGATGATGCGATCGCAGTGGCGGTTACAGAAGGCAAGAAGAAAGACGGATCCATGAGCGTACGACCTCCTCCTCCTCAACTTAGTGTTCCGGGCCAGCGACCGGTGGCTAAGGAGTGGCGGCTTTTGTGGCGAGGTCGAGGTGCTTCTCAGCAAAGGCATCCAAGGCTTCCAAGCGATTGAGGAAGGCCAACGTCGTAGCGTCCTCACTAGCCTTGTAAATACCTATGTACACGATTTGCTCATACACGTGGATGTGTAGGTCGATGAATTCTTGTAGGGCGAGGCGCCTCACGGCGAGCCCGACCTCCAGGTGGACATTCTTTGTGGCGTCGGCGGGCAGTCGCAGGGCCACCAGTGCTTGAAAGAGGTTCCGGCCATGGCGGCCGATTAGGGTGGCAGGCAATGAGGAGCCCGGGCGCACGGGCTGGAGGAGTACGGTGATGTCGTCCGCGAGCTTCTTGAGGACGGTGAACTTGTTGCTGGTGGCAACGATCATCTGGTCCAACTGAGAGTCGTAGTTGGCATCGACGGTGGCCAGCCACCAGCCGGTCTCCAACACCGTCTGGAGACGATCCTTGGCGCCATGCCGCAGGCTGGCGTCATGGACCATCTAGCACAGCCGCTGGCCGCTCACGCGCATCGCCGCCATGGGTCTGGAGTGAGCTCTTTTTTGCTTAGTGTAGGTGCTTAGGCAAATGCTTAGGTGCATACGATGTGGTAGATGCATTGGAATGGAGGGGCGCCTTTATATGAGGGCAATGAGGCCAAACTGCGTTGCATTCACATCGTGCAGCCTCTTTTCCCGGACCTCCTCCCATTACTTCCCTCATGCATTAATTGAAGGAGGATGCATTGGCCGTTCAACATTTCGGGAACCTCTACTCCCTCCCTCGTCTGCATTAAAGCCGTATCGGGAACTGCGCCGCCCACTGTCAAATCGAATACTCCCTCCGTCTAGGTGAGTATTAAGTCATCTTACGAAAACCAAATAGTAAACACATAGGCGTGGTGCATTAACTCTCACTTTGTTTCTTATTTTTTGACATAAATACAGGAATCAACCAATAAGAGATGTGGGGCTTGTATGCTTTTAATGACTTGAGACTATCAAACATGACATGCAGTGGTTAGTTCGTTGCACGCAATTTGGTCTCATTCACTTTGAAAACAAGAACAAATACAACCCACGTCGGCACACACGCATCTTATAGCATCACATCCAATGGCTATAAAAGATGAATGAGACCAAATTATATTTCATCTAGACGAGTTCTAGCAAAATTGTATTAATAATACTTAGTATCATATATTAGTATCATGTAGTACTTTATTTATTGCCATGTATGACACATAGTACTCAACTCTCTCTCTCTTTCTTCATTTAATTCTATGACACCTCATCAAAATTGCTAAGGCTAGTAGTACCATTACAATCAGCCTTAGCAAATACTAAACATCAAGTTCTCTCGTTTTCCTCTCCACCTTGGTCACCTAGACGGAGGGAGTATACTGCGCGGGCTTTTCCTGCGCGGTAGGCGGGCAGTTCCGCCTAGTCGGTTCGATAGAGACGCGAGAAGACGAGGGAGTAGGCTGCTGCAAACGTAGGGCTGTGTGATTTGACAGTGAGTTACTGCTGGACAGGTGTGGCCCCGTGATTTGACTTGCCATTATCATATTAACGGTGGCGCTACGACCAGCGTGAGTCTCCCGATTCTTGACCACCTCCATACAGGTGCCTCTCCCAATGCTCCACCATGTAGTAGAGGCTGGCTCTTGCATGAGAGCCCACTTCTCCAGTTTTTCCTTGCCTCTCTTTCCTCCACATATGCAAAAATACCATGTAAAGCACACTATTGTACTTACTTGCTCCTACAGGTGCTAAGCTTGCCACATAGGCATAAAGTCTAATGTGGCAAGTTAATCAAGAAGAGAGAGACTAGTTTGGTGACCCAAGGAAGAAACGGTGCTAAGCGCGTGTACCTAGGTGAAAAGACAATTTTGAGTCTATAGCTAATTAAATGAAGCAAACTTAGCAACAACAAACTAATAAGCACACCATTTCATTGGAAGAGGTCACTCCTTGGCAAATGCAATAAATACTAGTACTCCTTGTGTCCCATAATATAAGAACGTTTTTGGCACTACACTAGTGTCAAAAATGTTCTTATATTATGGGACGGAGGGAGTACGAAGAAAGAGATAGAGGAAAGTAAAAAAAATACACTTATAGCCAACCTTATAGCCAACCTTGTTGTAGTATGAGTGACTAAGTGATGACTATGTATGACATGCCAACATCAGATAGCCTAACACACCATGTTAAATCTCCAAGGGTGCGACCGCGTGAGCGACGCGACGGTCATGGTAGGTGCGACCATGATACGGGCTGCTGGCAGCCCTTGGATCTAAGATCAAACGGTCGCATGCTAAGTTGCTGAAAATTTGCAGAATAACCCTCCAGGATAGGATATTCACCCATAGGTCTAGAATCACGCCATGCAACCGTTCGATCTCAGATCCAAGGGCTCTCAGAAGGCCGTATCATGGGAGAATGGAAAGCCACTACCCTGCCGTTCGCACGCTGGTAGTTCGCTCCTACTCGTCTCCGCACGTCCTTTAATACTACGGCGGTTCGCTCCTAGTCGTCTCGTCCTTTCACATTACGACAGTTCCACTAATCCTAACCCTCCTCCCAAATCCATAGCGTCCCAAATCTCCATGATCGGCGGTGAGTACAAGGTTAGAACCATCACCGATGATGAGTTCGATGTCATCTACACCCGTTCTTCCGCGACGGTGAAAGGATGCATGTCTCACTTCAGATGCATGTTTGAAAACTCAGATGCCGAGTGGGTCGCTGGGCTAGATGTTGAGTACACCATAGTCCTGGGACAAGAGAAGGATCTAAAGGACGAAGAGAGGAAGAAGCCCGTCGTGATCCAGGTTTGCGTTCATGACTTATGCTTGGTCTACCACATATGCCATGTCGATGTTGAATGCCTGGATTTTAAGGACTTCCTCGAGAGCAACCTAGTCAAATTCATTACTATAGACTTTGGGAATGACGACAAAAGAAGTCCTGGGTCGGATAGGCCTCGTTGTAGGCAACCCCTTCGACCTCCAGAAGAATCGGGTGGTGTCCTCTCGTCAGCCTTCAATGCTGACCCTGGCAGGAGCCATGGTTCATCCTTCGTACGGTAAACTGGAGAAACCTCCATACACGTTTCATCGTTATGCATGGCAGCGGAATGTACTAGATATAGACCACATCCACTATGATGCAATGGATGGCTACCTTTGTTTCAATATCTACAAGGGTTGGATGAAGAGCAAGAGCCAAGTGTGCGGTTCAAGCAAAGAAGTATCGGCCAAGAGGAAGAGGGACAAGGACGATGTCGAGGACGTGGACGAGGACTCCGAGTAAGGTGGCAGTGTCATTGCTCATGGTGGTTCTAATGCAGTGTCTACCCGAGTAGTTGAAAGTTTAATTTCAGGTGTGCTTAGTTTAATTTGAGGGGTGTGTTGTGTTGAGCCCCCAACAGAACTATGTTATGTTTCTTATCATTACTTTAACTCTTCAGTATGTACATACTAGTATTTCTTACATTTCGTCTTTTAGTTGGTATAGTACTACCACTCGTTTCTTCACATTATATACGTACAATATATATGGCCAACATCATATAGCCAGCAGTATAGTTGTCAAAGAATTTTAGGGTGCTTAGTTTTGTCAAAGAATTCCAAGGTGCTTGGTTTTATTTGAGGGGTGGGTTGTGCACTTGTGCTGGACACCATTATTGTGACAAGCCTTTTTAATAGTACAATATGCATAATTTGGCGACGAGCGCTCTCTATATGTACCACCTTTTTTTTAATTTCAAGTTTTGCTCCATGGCGCAATCCATCGATACTACTATTGTACAAAAGTGGGGTATATACATTTTTTAAAAGGATAGAGGGCGGGGCAGTCTAGCTCGGTTGGTTTCACGAGAGGCGAGGGCCTTTGTGATTTGACGGCTCATTACTGCTGTCAAATCGAATAGTACTACACTGCCCGCTGCACGCCCGGCGCCTCCATTAAACCCCTCCGTTAAACCCGCATGCAAACCGAGAATCTTACTCCGGCCACACATCCATTCATGAGCGGGCCGGAATTAAACGCAACACCGGCCGAGCTCCTCCTGTCCGCCCTCAGTTTAAACAAGGCCAGACACCGGCCAAGCTCCTACCATCCACCCTCTATTTACACGAGGCCAGACAAACAGTGGGCAAGAATCGCACCCCTCCGCCGCTCCCCCATCTCCTACTTCACCATTTTCTACACTCTTCCGATGGCTTTCGAGGAGCCGTTCTTCGACATATTACCCGGCTGGGTGGCCCGCCGAGCCCTCCGGATACGGGCATGGCCGCTCGGTGCTTCACCAACCTCGCTTGGCCCGACGGAGCCAGTTGCCGCCCCAAGCAGGCGCGTGGTTCAGCAACTCGCCGCTCTAGTTCGGCTCGATGAGGAGTGGCGAGTTGCTCCACGCCGGCACGGCGGCGAGCACGCCGGTATGGGTGTCATCACTGCCGCGTCATACTGCGCCACCAGTGTGTGCGGTGGCCGCGCCTCCCATGCCTGCGGCAGCGCCATGCAGGCAGAGACAGAAGCCGGGTGCGTGGAGAGTGACGAGTCAGTGGCCAGCTTCTCCGTGTCTGCCGCCATCATCGAGGAGAAGAAGAACACGGGAGGCCGCCGCCACTTGGGTCCCATGAAGGCCACCGCCGAGGCGATGACTGCGCATTCAGGTGGTTTCTTTATTGCTTCGTCTCTTCCGAGGACCTTCGTCGACCCCGCAAGTGTCTGACGGACATGAGGAAGACAAAGTGATCCGCGGGCGGCCATTTAGGTTATGTACTCCCTCTGCAGCTGGCGGGAAATATTTGTTCTAAGAATGGATAAATTGTACGTATCTATAACTAAAATAAGTCTAGATACATCCATTTCTAGGACAAGTATTTCCGAACGGAGGGAGTATTAATTATACAAGAGAGCCGGATTGGCACCGCTTAGTTCATGTAAATGTAATGAAATCCATCATGTTTATATGAAGATCTGGCTTTTTTATACGAAATCCTTCATGCTTATATGAAATCAATCCATGTTTGCATGAATTTCATCTGGTTGGTTAGAGTTGTAAAAATGTATGCCGTTGGCGTTTGATGTCGTCCTCCATGGAAGGAAGCAGGGGGAAATTTGCCGGCTGCCGTTGGAGATGCTCTTATGCTGGAAATACTAGAGTGACATCCAATCCATTTGAGTTAATTGCCTGTATGATTGTCCCTCTATAAAAAGTTAATTTCATGTACAGTGTACACGTGACTTGCAGGGTGGCTACAACTTCATACAGAAAGTTAAAAAGAAACAAGTCCATCCTTAATCTTGTATTCTAAGTACTCTGTGGGTTCCACTGTCAGTATAGTAGCGAAAAAAGTATATATTAAATAAGTAATATATAATATAAAAATCTAAAGTTAAAAGACAGAATTCGAACTCATGTCATCGCGTTGCGAGCATCCGGCGCTAACCAGCCCAGCACATTTTTGTTCTAGACCATGCTGGAGATATATCTCCATGTCTACTCTTATACTCCATTCGTTCCTAAATATTTGTCTTTTTCAGATATCAAATGGACTACCACATATGGATGTGTATGTAGACATATTTTAGAGTGTAGATTCACTCATATTGCTCCGTATGTCTTTTCAGGAAGGGGTCAGATTTGTCCTTGATTTATTTATGAGGTATCCAGATGGCACTGCACCACCAAGAAAAGAGGGTAACATCAAAATTATGGACTACTTTTTTGAGTATGTTGGTAAGGTCCGGTCATAGTCACTTGTTGAAATCTCTAAAAAGACAAATACTCCCTCTGTCCGGAAATACTTGTCATCAAAATGGATAAAAGGAAATGTATCTAGACGTATTTTAGTTTTAGATACATCTCTTTTTATCCATTTTGATGACAAGTATTTTCGGATGGAGGGAGTATTTAGGAACGGAGGGAGTAGAAAACAGAGTTGGTGATGATGGTGTGCATGCCATCCTGCAATATAGGCCATCGGATTTATATCTAATGGATAGGAAAGAAACTATGGCAATTTTGCAAAAATATACCCACATGTCTCTGTTCCGTGCAACGCACGGGCAGCTAGCTAATTTCTTTTGAAATAGTTGCTGCGATAATTGGGTTGAAGTGATATATTTTATGTCTGCCCCGAATGATTTCAGATTCACTAGTAGTAACAAAGAAAAGGTTGCCTTGTTAATTAACAGAAAACAGGGTGAAAACTATCACATGAGGCTGGTAAAAACAAGGCACACTGGGTTCAGCGTCATCGTCACTACAGCTGTGCGCGTGCGAGAAGTCTACATATCAAGGGGGCTACCGAGCGAGGCACCGAGACACAATGTTTGAGAGAGAAACCAATTGACAGATTATGATTAGATCGAGTTGTCACCCTTCTGCTGTCATTGTTGGGGGGAGGGAGAGAAAGACGTATCGAGAGTGTGTGCAGTAGGCACAGAGGCACAACTAGTGAGTGAGTGTGTGTGTGTGTGTGTGTTTGAAAGAGGAGTAGATAGATTATTCTCAAGGTCGATGTGCCACCCTACTCCTTCGGTGCCAGGTAGTGTGTGTGTGTGTGTGTATGTTTGAGAGAGAAGCCAGTCGATAGATTAGTATCAAGATCGAGGTGTCACCCTACTCCTTCGGTGTTGGGAAGTGTGGGTGTGTGGGTGTGTGGGGGGGCAGCGACACTCACATATCTCTACTCTTATAAAAAAATAGAGTTGGTGATGATGGTGTTCCTGCCATCCTGAAATATAGGCCATCCGATTTATATCCGACGGATAGGAAGGAAACTATGGCAATTTTGCAAAAAGATACCCACACCCTTCTCCGCATTTGAAGATAAGGCATTTCCTCGTTCATCCTTTTCTCCCACAAGATAAACTTCTCATACAAATGCATCTTGATGTTCCGTGCAACGCATGGGCATCTTGCTAGTAGGGAGAAGGAGTTTGTGTGACACATATCTAGCTATATTAAGGGATAGGTAGATAGCATTTGTGCGAGGCATACTTAAAGGCCTCACGAAGATAAACAAATGGTGTGTGTGCATGCAAGTGCCGGAAAAAATGAAGCGAGAAACAATGTGCGCACGCGCGCGCGCGTGTTTACATATGTGTGTGTGTGTGTGTGTGTGTGTGTGTGTGAGAGAGAGAGAGAGAGAGAGAGAGAAATCTCAAAACAAAAGGTGTTGTGTTGGAATCCCATTGTATGTATTCATATGGTTCCGGAACTCGAGTTAACCTTGGTCATATGTGTGAGAGACATTATTATACTTTGAGACATTAGTGGCTGTGGGTGGGCGGAATTAAAGGGGTGGGTACAGAGAGAGCGTGTGTGTTTCTTTGTGAGAGACTTGTAGGACGGGGTAGAAAGACGAATTTAATCCTGACGGAGGGAGAGAAATACACGAAGTGTGCGTGTGTGATTCCGATGCCCACAGGGAAATGAGATATGTATGCGTGTGAGAGAGATTGCACAATTCATTCATGTATCACTATCTAGCGATCGTGGACGTGCATCGCATGAACATAAGTCGATATCTACTTCGTTTCGTGGCCAAAGGTATAATATCGATTCAATGCTATAAAGATTGGACACTCACATATCACATTTTTTCTATTTAAATAAACCTTTTTAGTTGTGCATGCCAAAGTTACAGTGATGTTTCTTCAAACAACCAATGTAGCTATCATGTAATGCACCATTGTTACTTTTGCATTCAAATTCGTTAGTCTTGGATGATTTAAGTTTCTATTTTGAAGTAATATATGTAATATTCATATATGAATTCAACGGGTATGCAATTTATTAAATGGAGGCTATGTAATCATATGAGGTAACACTTTTAAGTAGCGGACTACAATATCCATTTCTTTTTGTCCGCCTCTACACTAACACATCAATGCATTATGTTTAAAGTAAATAACCAATGGCACTAAATTATCTATTTACATGAGAAATGCATAGGCTGAGCGTTTGATCCCTTTTTTTGTGAATGTGCCACTACACCCATACGGTTGGCCGCGCCCGAGTGAACGTCCAAGTTATCGGCACATCATCTCGAGTTATTGTCTTTTTTTTCTGGGGTGGACTTCACACCAGTTATTAACTGCTGACGCATGCCCCGTGTACACAGTCTAGCATGACCTTCCCGCTAGCATGGTCAAAAATTAGTTGAAACTGGATAAGAACGATCCCGTGGGTGGCAAAATCTCCCGCCTCCTTCTAAAATTTTTGCCACCTTAGTCTTTAGCATGCGAAATTCCCCTTTTGTCCTTGGTGCACGGAGACCAACAGTTACAATACCGCCCTCATCTACATGATAGGTTTGGGCTGCTTTGGTAACTTCCGGTTCCCCCCACTACACGACACCCCCATTTCCTCTGCCCCTCCCGCAAAAACGACTAACTCCACAGCACCAGAGCATCTTACATCACGTCGTCTGTACTTCATCGCCCTTTCTCCCCTCCACTCTCGAAACCCTAGACTGCTCATCCACCGGCGTACCATAGCCCATTCACTGCCAGCAGCATCCACCTCGCCATATCTGCTTCTGCGGCCGCATCTACCCCTCCCACCTCCCTTAGAAACAAGTAGACTGCTCATCCACCACTGTACCACAGCCCATTCAGTGCCAGCCTTGTCCATGGTGTCGGATCTGCTTCGCCGGTACTCTCGTCAACCGCTGCGCATCTGCAGCGGCTCATTCATACTCCCAACCGGAGACACTTCGTCCACACACCCCGGAGCCTCCCCACCAATGCCCCCGTCGACACCCTCTGATCCTCTTCGCTGACACCTTCCTCAACCCTACCGGAGCTGCTTCGCCAACACCTTCCTCAACCCTACCGGAGCCGCTTCGCCGACACCATCGTCAACTCTACCGGAGTAGCTTCGCCTATACCATTCTCAACCCTACTGGGGCCACTTTGCCAACTCACAAGTCCACGGTCTCAGATCCGCTTCCTTGCACCCTTATCGTCTCAGATCCCCGTCCACGGCTGCAGATCCGCATCGTCAACACCATCCTTAACACAACCACCGGAGCAGCTTCTAACGTCCCGTCCACGGCCGCAGATCTGCATCATCGACACCATCCTTAACCCAACCACCGGAGCAGCTTCTGACGCCCCGTCCACGGCCGCAAATCCATGTCGTCGACACCGTCCTTAACCCAACCACTGGAGCAGCTTCACCTACGCCCTCGTCCACGGCCACAGATCCGCTTCGCCCACACCATAGTCCACCCTACCGGAGCCGCTCCACAAACACCCTACTTGATGGTTCTAGATCTCCTTACCGGACCCCGACAGCCAGCGCAGAGCCATCACCCTTGACGTTTCTAACCTGATTCCCACCGTCTAGAGAGATGCCAAGCACCCGCCACGGCCTAGGTACTTGTCACCTTTAAACCCGTCCAGCATCACCTGCCCGATGTACTTCAAATATACTAACCGGTCGCTTTTACCTGATATGCAGCTAGCAAAAACTACAAGGACGATGTTTCTTCTGGATCTAACAGCTTGGCCAACCAAGATCCTAGACTGAGGCATTGCTATGATCTTGTAAGTGCGTCTCTCTCTCTTGTATTGTTCTGTGCCTGCCAGCGTGCTTTGCTAGGATTTTCGACCAGTAATCCCTTTGTGCAGACAATGATTTCTATTACTGGCTGCTAAATTAGATATGTAGATGTCATACATGATACTACCTCGTACCTCCGTTCCTAAATATAAGTCTTTCTAGAGATTCCACTATAGGCTACATACGGAGCAAAATGAGTGAATCTACACTCGAAAATGCATCTATATACATCTGTATGTGGTCCATACTAGAATCTCTACAAAGACATATATTTAGGAACAGGGGCAGTACATTACACAAAATCTTAGGTGGCATGTAGGAATTCCAGTGCACTACATTAGGCTCCCTTAGAGTGCCTGCTAGTCCAGCATACAGAGTCATGGCTAGTTTATGGTACGCACACAATCGTTAATTGGTGGTTTAAATATGCGCAAGGGATATGCAATGTAGTATCATGTAGAGATGTCTGAAATTAGCCGTATCAACTTGCAGATAGGGTTACACAATGAAAAAGTACAAGATGTATGTGGCAATTTCATGGAACATCACAAAAAAGGAGAGGCAGCGGTGAGCCTATACAGTGTGCTATGGTACGTCACTCCTCCATTGCAATCATCGTGACATGTTATTTATATGTCAGTTCTATTAGCCAAGTTTCTTAGGGACAGTTATTACGAGTTATCCTAAGAAAATAAGCACCTGTGAATATAAGCTCCATATAATAAGCCAACCAGTTCTTTTCATTGCGTTTTTAGCTTATCTTTGGTATGATCAGTGGAAAGTCTAGATTGCATTATATATTTTTTCATTTTGCTGCACATATGAAAATTAATTTGACTTGCAAACATCACAAATTGAACCCAGTGCAGTAATTAATATGATAGGAAAACAGACCATCATTATTTGCTCAAAATGCAAATACAAAGATACCATCTACTTGGCACAGTCTACTTTGGTCAATGTTTTCCATAGAGATCCCATTGCCTAATTTAAACAAAGAACGCATGACCCACATTTAAATGAAGAACAATTATTTATTGAAATTCGATGGTCCAAGTGGATGGTTATTATCATATAGCAGCACCACCTGAAATCATCATATAGAAGCAGCAGCTCATAGCAACTCATCATAGAGCAGCAGCAGTCTGCAATTCATCATATACCAGCAGCAGCTCATAGCAATTCATCATATAGCAGCAGGAGGAGCAGCTCATAGCAATTCATCATATAGCAGCAGCAGGAGCAGCTCATAGCAATTCATCATATAGTAGCACCAGGAGCAGCTCATAGCAATTCATCATATAGCATCAGCAGGAGCACCTTATAGCAACTCATCATATAGCAGCAGCAGCAGCAGCAGCTCATAGCAATTCATCATATAGCAGCAGCAGCTCATAGCAATTCATCATATAGCAGCAGCAGGAGCAGCTCATAGCAATGCATCATCTAGCAGCAGCAGAAGCAGCTCATAGCAATTCATCGTATAGTGGATCAGAATGAAAATTTGGCAAAAAATCAAAGGAGATCCTCACCTTGTTGGATGAGCTCATCCTTCAACAACACCTCAAGGCCAAGGCCTGGGAGGAGGAGGGGGGATAAGGTGCCTTCTGCCACAGTGTGGCATCAGCCGTAGTTGTGCAGCGCCCGCCGGAGTAGTGCGTTGGACAAACCATAGTGGAGCAGCTGCTGGAGACCATGAGAATGAGGGGTGGCGCCAGAGGGAGGAGCAGCTAGGGAGATTTGCCTCTACCCGTCGGCCATGTAGCCTAGCTGGACATAGCATCGTCGAGGACCAGGCCAGATGGGACCAGTGGTGACGGCTCACTGGAGGAACCCTAGTGCTGCAGGCATGGGATCAAGGTAGAGGGAAAGAGGAGAGGAGATGCAAGCGGGTAGGGCAATGAATGCCTGCGTGTTTGTTTTTACTTGAGGGTCAGGTGTGACACGGCCGTTAGCAGTTGCATTTTGAGTGTAATATAAGCAGACAACAGAGTCATTTCACTATTCCCCTTCCCTTCAATTTTTAGTGAGGTTCTACCCGAAACACCCCCTCCAAAGCGAAATTAGTTAAGCCCAAGCCCATAACTCAAAAATGACTTCTTTACATCTTTTATGGCTTATTTTGACAATAAGCCCTGAAAAGGCAGAATCAAACTGGCCCTTAACCTGCAATTCAATTGTGCGTGCAATGATGAATCACTCATGCCTGCTATCTGTACATTTAGGCATCATCATACATGGCATAACCTAATACATGTGCATTCCATTGTAGAATCTGGAATATGCAATGTTTATGTTAGTTCATACGTTGCACATGATGTTTAAATGCCCCTTAAATCTGGTTAGTCAAGTGATGGTCTTTAAGCCTCCTTCTTTGCTTCTTTTCTTGATATGTAAGATTTGCTCACACATCTGTTCAATTGCTTGTTTGCATCAGCCAACCATACAAGGACTGTTTGCTTTGATTACTTGTTGTTCTTGACCTAACACTCTAATAGAGCTTGTCTACGATTTAAACACTAAGGGCTGCTGTAGTGGGGCCTTGTCTAACTCATAGGTGACATAAAGGTTTGGCTGTACACTAAAGTAGGCTCTCCAAGAGTACCTGGAGATCCAGTTCGAAGGTATGCCTAGTTTTTACATAGTGCAGACATAATAAATGCTCATTTCATTGTGCGCAAGTGCAAGAGATGCGGCATGTTCCATTATGTGGTGTTGTTTTGTTATAATCTCATCCTTTTGTGTTCACAGACTGGAAAGTATGCATATTTATCTTCCAAGGAGACGAGTAACTAGTTTGTGTCACCTTGCAGAGGGGGTGCAATGAAGATAAGATTGAGGATTTCCAAGTACAAGATGTTAGGAAGGAGCCTTGCAAGAGAAGTAGGAGCTGCACTGAGCCTCTTCAACCTGCTAAGGTAAGTCACTGTATGCAACTCAACAGTTCAATTCCTTCTTTGTTTCAGGCATAGTTAATTTTCTCTTTTCAATTGCTTTATTTGTCCTCAGTTAATGAGATACCCAAAGAATCATACCTGATGTTGGGTACTTGTATAACTATTAGTTGACATAATTAAAGGCCTTACCATTTAATTACTCTGCCGAAGTGTGCCTGAAGCTTTGAAGTCTATTAACCAACTATTATTGCATGAGGCTCACAATCTAGTTTATACTACGCTAATGATTGCATAGTTTTGCCTGCTGTAGTATGTTTGTATGAAACCCTCTGCTGTTCATTATGCTCCCTAAGACTTTAATTGAGCTACAGAATGGCCAACTGCTTGCTTACTTATACGCAATGTGTTGTCTAAATTTGTAACTTGTCTGTGTTTTCGATTGGGCCCCAACATCATGCTCCTCTGGTGAGCTAAGAGGGATTTCTGTATGCAGGCTGCACAAATGATCTTTTTTATAATTTTTAAAATATCACCTGCTTATGCTTCAAGACGTGTAACATTATTGTTACTCTTGTTTTGCCATGTAGTACAAAATAGTGTCTTGCTCGCTTCACTGTTGTAACTATATTTTTGCCCTAGTCATGTGTACTTACAGAAACGTTTCAGGATGAAGTGACATCAAGACAAAGATCTGCGTGCAGTGCGGCATGGCCGTTACCGAATGATTATGGATTGGAATTGGAATGTGCTGATGTTCTTGAGCATCAACTAGAGGTGGCAAGACAACGTGTACATGATTGCCAACGTATAATCAACAAGTTGAGACTGGACATGCAGGTATTAGATGCAGGAGTCAAAAAAATGAAACAAGACATTGAGGTAACTGAGGGAGTCCTGGATAAGGGGGTATCCGGACAGCCGGACTATATGCTTTGGCCGGACTGTTGGACTATGAAGACACAAGATTGAAGACTTTGTCCCGTGTCCGGATGGGACTCTCCTTGGCGTGGAAGGCAAGCTTGGCGATTCGGATGTAGATCTCCTCTGTAAACCGACTCTGTGTAACCCTGGCCCCCTCTGGTGTCTATATAGACCGGAGGGTTTAGTCCGTAGAACATAACAACAATCATACCATAGGCTAGCTTCTAGGGTTTAGCCTCTCTGGTCTCGTGGTAGAACAACTCTTGCAATACTCATATCATCAAGATCAATCAAGCAGGAAGTAGGTTATTACCTCCATCGAGAGGGCCCGAACCTGGGTAAACATCGTGTCCCCAGTCTCCTGTTACCATTAGCCTTAGATGCACAGTTTGGGACCCCCTACCCGAGATCCACCGGTTTTGACATCGACATTGGTGCTTTCATTGAGAGTTCCTCTGTGTCGTTGTTGTAAGGCTCGATGGCTTCTCAAAACTTCAACAAATCCGTCCAGGGTGAGACTTTTCTCCCCGGACAGTTTTTGTGTTCAGTGGCTTCGCACTGCGGGCCAACTCGCTTGGCCATCTAGAGTAGATCGACAGCTATGCCACTGGCCGTCAGGTCAGGTTCAGGAACGATTGCCACGCGCATGACTTAGATCTGCCGTCGGACAGTATTCAGAACATCGCACCCGCTATGGCTCCGGACTTCGTTCCAGAGCAGGTCGTGCCTTCCGAGGCCGGTGGATGGACCCCGCCCCGGAGGCCGCGTACTCATCGGCGTCGGAGCCGAACATAGACTCCGCTCCTAAGGAGATCTGTGTCTCCAGACCCCCGGACTTATCTCCGACCATGTGTTCCGAACCGCGTACATCCCTGCCCATCAAATCTAATTGGGCTCCGGTTATGGAGTTCACCGCCGCGGATATCTTTCAGCACTCACCCTTCGGAGATGTGCTAGATTCATTAAGGTCTCTCTCTCTGACAGAAGATTCCTGGCCAAACTATGTTCGACTCAAGTGGGAAGCTGGCGACGAAGAAATTCATTACCCACCCACCACCCACTTAATAGCCATGGTCGATGACTTGACCGACGTGCTTAACTTCGATTCCGAAGACATCGACGGTATAGACGACAATTCAGGAGAAGAACAGGAACCACCGCCCACAGGGCGCTGGACTGCCACCTCTTCATATGATATATATGGTGGATACTCCCAAAGAAAATAATGGTGAGGAGGCAATAGGAGATAACCCCTCAGGGAAGAAATCAAAGCATGGGTGTCACCAGCGCCGCTCCAAGCCCCGCCACAGCAATACCGGCACCGAAGAAGAAAATAATCCAGATGGCACCGAAGAGGGATACAATCCCGATCAGCCTACCCTCGAGCAGGCCGAACAGAAACACAGACAGGTCAGCCCAGACGAATACTTGGAGGACAATAACCATATGCCTCCCCCCGAAGACGAGGCGAGCCTCGGTGACGACGAATTCGGCATACCAGAGGATCCCATAGAGCAGGAGCGCTTGAAGCGTCGGCTTATAGCCAGTGCAAGAAGCCTGAAAAAGAAACAACAGCAGCTTCAAGTTGACCAGAATCTGCTCACAGACGGACGGACTACGGCCCGGGAAGCCAAGGAATACGAACTCGAGCGCCGAACAAAATACTACCCAAAGCGCAGGCTACTACCTCAATTCGAGGAGGCGGCACTAAAAATCCAACACAGGCCCACACCCCGCCGACAGCACACTACGGCAAGGGGCTACGCGCAAGACCAGCATTACATACCAAACAGCAATATAGCCGGCACCCCGGGCACATCGGCAGCCAAGAAACGAGTCCGCTAACCTTGGAGCAACAAATGTAAGTGCCCCAAGGCAAAGAATGGCACCCAGGAAATGATAGTCAGCACAGGAGCCCGTAGTCCTCAACCCGTTCAGCGGGAGAAGTGAATTCAAAATCATAATTCGGCCCCCTCCAGCCTGAACCGCATACTTGACCGCTCATGTCAAATCCATGGTACCCCAGGAGCGGCAGCCATCCATACCAATAGAGAATGCTGGGTCTTTAAACAGATTGGCAGGCCGACGCCAGAAACAACATGAAGAGGTCCCAGGGCAAGGAGCCCAGATTATCAAGCCTAAAGATCGATCACTCGAGGATCAGACCCACTAAAAAACTCATTTTAGAGTGTCATAACTAGGCGCGAAGGCCACTTAGGCCCCACCACTGTGGAGATGGTCGCCGGATCGCCCAAAAATTGCCATACCAAAGAACTAACTTTTGGCATTGCATCTCTAGGCAGTAGCTATTCAGCACCGCCAAGATACACTGCGACTCGACGCATTATCACCCAATGCCCACGACAGTCTTAAAAAACCCAGACCCATGTGATGTAATCACAATCGCGGGCAAGACCGAGCTATGCATCGGCGCCGAAGAATATTCGGCCACTTTATTAACAGAAGCAGCGAGTTATGGTTTTTTCAATCGAACCTTGATTCGATAGCCAAACTCCCGGACACCGATAAAGGAGTCCGAACTACTTCAAGATACTCCAGCCTGATCATGGCTCGTACAGATCCTCCGGCATAACCTGGACGGGTCACATCCCACGGCCCAGTTGCTGCTCACACACGCCTTTTAACATTATTTACAGGTTCGCCTTTGCGCATAACTGAACCGGCGACTTGGAATCAGCTCGGACGCACACAGGGGGAATCTCCACCCCACTTGAATACAATTCGGATATTATTCTGGACTTGCGCACAGCTTCCTACCGCCCGGTCCCAACAGGTTCTGCCGTCATGCCTCTCTTTTATAACATGCACTGTACTCATACGCATAGACGTATTACTTAAATACAAAATGTAGAGTCATTTGACGCTTATCTGCTATTATTCCTCAAAGACATTTTGTCATAACGGCATCCAAACATCGTGTTATGCCTTAAAACGCCAGGGGCTTCATTGCACTAGCACTACGGCAACAAAAATTCCGACCACCTTCTTAGTCGTTCGGCACCCCAAACTTATAGCATTATATGCATTAGCTCCGAATCATGTCTTGGGTCATTGGTTGGGTTTGCCCGGCTCCCATGTTTTGGTACCTTACATTCTGCAATATCGGCTAAGGTAGAGCTGGGAGAACTACTGCGATTGTGTCCCGGTTCTTCCGGACGAACACCTCAGTAGAGAAAGACGAAAACTGACTGTCATGATAAGGCGAGAGTTGGTCAGCTGTTCGAGAGGTTGTAAATCTTTAAGGATTTATTCCGCATAATGCCATAATAAAATGCAGCGTGCGAAGGATTGGTCCACCGATCATGCACTATTGGAGCCCCTCGTGCGGTTTTCCGAACACCAGGGGTTGCGCCTCCCATACTCGAATTCCTATAGCTAAGTGAGAGTAATAAAGCCCTATAGTCCGTTTGCCTGGTTCGCTGTGCTGAACACCCCCTTCATGGACCCAAGAATGGGATAAAGAGTGTTCAGGTGTATCCCTAACACCCCCGTAGTTCCTACGTGGGGGCAGAAGCCGATGACTGGCCAACTCTCAAGACTAACATATAAAACGGCAGCGCAGGAACGAAATTTACACATAACAGGCACATACATATAAGTGACTCTGTTCCGCCTTACAAAGGACAGCACAACTACCTTTAGGGAAAAATAATGTCTTTCGCACATTGCTCTGCCACAAGGCGGGCTCCCTTCAGGACACCATCATAATATAATTCAGGCTTGCGGTGCTCCTTCCCCTCCGGCGGCCCCTCGGTCATCAGCTTCTTAGCATCAAGCTTCCCCTAGTGCACTTTTGCATGGGCAAATGCCATTCATGCCCCTTCTACGCAAACCGACCACTTAATGACGTTCAACCGAGGGCAGGCACTCACAATTCGCTTCACGAGCCCAAAGAAACTGCTCGGAATGGGCTCTGCGGGCCATAGCCGGATAACTAAATCCTTCATGGCTAGTTCGGCCGCCTGATGCAGTTCGATCAGCTCTTTCAGCTGGTCGACAAACGGCACCAGATAATTCGGCGCCAAATACTGCGACCAGAAGAGCTTCTCCGCAGTTTCCTTCTTCTTAGCTCGGCAGAATTGGGAAGCATCAAATATGCTGCGTGGAAGATCCACAAATGCCACTGGAAAAATTAGGATTCAATGGGTCACCATGAATCTTCCCTCCAAGGCATAAGACGCTTTAAATAAAAAAACCTTACCTGCCGCAATCTTCCGCGCCTCCTGAATATCCTTCAGAGCAGCCTGGGCTTCCTCCCGAGCATCATTCGCGGTCTCGAGAGCTTGGGCGAGTTTGGATTCTTTCAATGATAGACTCTGCTCCAAACTCTCGCTTTTCTTTACGGCCTCCTGAAGCTCTCGTTCAGCTTCCACGACCCTCGCCTCGTGCTTCTCGCGGAGAGCCTGCTCCACGGCCGCCTTCTTTTCGGCCAAGGCAACAGCCTTCTTGAGCGCCTCAATTTCGGCATTTTCTCCTGGAGTGTGCGATATATATGCTTTAAGAAAGACACAACTACTTACCTGTGCTAAAACTTACTAAAGTTTTAAAACATACCTTGTTTACCCTCCAGCTGCTTCTTCACTCGGCCGAGTTCCTCTTCGGCCCGCTCCAAACTTTGCTTGAGTCCGGACACCTACGCAGTATGAGAGGAGGCAGTCACTGCAGACGCCTGATTCATAAATCAATAGATCTATGTCATTAGCTAAGTCTCCTGCGGACAGAACTTTGATCCCCTGTCCAGTTCCTGTCCTCTCTGAACAGTGCATCAGGGGCTGCTATCTATACTATGACAATCTTCTAACAACTCCTAAAACATACCTCCAAGCCTTTTATAAGGCTGATGCAGGATTCATTCAGTCCACTCTCGGCGGCCTGAATCTTTTCTACCACCGCGCCCATAAGTGTGCGGTGTTCATCAATGATGGACGCGCCCTCCAGTGCTGCCGATAGGCCGCCTGGCACCTTTGGTTGGATGGAGGTCGCAGGTGGAGCAGGATCGCCCCCTCCAGTCAAGAGGGGCTGCCTACCTGATTCCGGAGCCTTAAGGGTCTCCGTGACTGTGTCCGGCTGTGGGCCAAATCCATGATCGCCCCTGCCGTCGACGTTCATGGGAACTGCCGCTCCCGCATGTCCGGCCCCCGAGGTACGCCCCCCCCCCCCGGCTCAGGTCCCTTTGGGATGACACCTCGATGTCACAGCCTGGCTTTGGGGAAGGGGACTGTGGAGGTGTCTTGCTCTCCAAGGCATCGGAACTCAATGAATCCTTCGATGAGGCCTGTTGGGCAGGAGACCCCGCCGGACTGTAAAAAGTACGGTGCCAATCAAAATACTACATTCTAATAATTCTGGATGCATGGATATGTTCGGATTTGATGCACTTATGAGTTCACGAGGGGCTAGGCCCTGGGATCCCACTCCGGGCTGCTATCGGTAGACGTGGTGGATGCCTCGGGGATGGATGTTCTTCCCCTCTTAGGCGAATCTGCCTCCAAGGATGAGGAGGTTGTCCTTTTCTTCCTCCCCCTCGTAGGGGACTTGAGCTCTCCTTCCTCCTCGTCCTCTTCCTCCTCCTCCTCCTCCTCCTCCTCCTCCTCTCCGGAGGAGGGGTGGTCACTAGAGTCTTCGGACTTCGTGTCTGAAGCACCGCGACGACGGAGACCGCTCCTGGTCTCCTTGGCCTTTTTGCTGGCCTCTTTCTTCGGCGCCTCATAAGGCGCCAGGACCAGCATCTTCGTTAGAAGAGGTCCCACCGGTTCTTCCGGCAGCGCGGCCGGACAATGAATCCGTTACGCCTTCTTCATCCATCCCTGAGGTGATTGTGGAAAAGCACGTTAAAAAACACCTCCCTCGGGACATTCCAATGAAACATACGGATGGCCAAGACATAATGACGACTTACCGGACTACGGCGGAGTCCGGCCACGATTTGCCGGACTTGAAAAGCACCTTCCAAATGTCCTTGTGCGAGGAGCCGAAAAGCTCCCGCAGGGTCTGGTGCTCGGCTGGGTCATACTCCCACAAATCACAGCTTATGTGCTGACAAGGAAGGACCAGGCGGACCAACATCACCTGGACTACGTCAACAAGCCTGATGGCCTTGTCTTCCATACCTTTGACGCGCACCTGGATCACTGACAGTTCGTCGGACGATGACCAGTTCGCGCCCTTCTTGGGCCAGGACGTGAGCCGCAAAGGGGCTCCAGATCGAAACTCAGGAGCAGCGGCCCACTTTTTGCCGCGCGGCTCAGTAACGTAGAACCACTGCTGCTGCCACTCCTTGACGGAGTCGTTGAAAGTACCCGTCGGCCATGTGACCTTGGGCATCCTGCTCACCATGGCACATCCGCACTCGACATGTTCTCCATTCACCACTTTGGGCTTCACATTGAAGATCTTAAGCCATAGTCCGAAGTGTGGCGAGATGCGGAGAAAGGCCTCGCACACGACGATAAACGTCGAGATGTTGAGGAAGGAATTGGGTGATAGATCGTGAAAATCTATCCCGTAGTAATACATGATGCTGCGAACAAAAGGGTGAAGGGGAAACCCAAGCCCGCCGACGAAATGGGGGAGGAAAACGACCCTCTCATGGGGCTCCGGAGTAGGGACGATCTATCCCGCTGTTGGAAGACGGTGGCCGATTTTCTTGGCTAGATACCCGGTCGCCCGCAGCTTTTTAATATCCTTCTCCTGGACGGAGGAGGCAATCCACTTGCCTCCTGCTCCGGATCGGGACATTTTCGGAGAACCTTTGATTTGTGGGGAAGATGAATGCTTGGGCGCTAGGGCTCAGGCGAAAGGAAAGGGGCGAGCAGAAGGAGAAGAAGGCGTGGGTAGAAAGAAGAGGCCTTTCTCCTTTATAGAGGCGATGAAACTTTATGCCTCCCCGCTTGCCTAATGAAACCTGCTCGTTCCCCACTCACCATAATTGGTGGAATGGTTAGGTTACCCACGCCCATATTGGAGAGAATCCCGCGTTAAGGGGACATGATCTCTGCTTCGACAAGACGTGCAAAGGAAACCGCCTCGCAATATGTGCGGAAGAAAATGGTTTGAATAATTACCGGGTCACGGCGTGCTGTTACGCTACAAAGGACTGTCAGCAGATTAGATTCGTGGATTATTGTTCTCCCTACGGTGGTATGTGAAGAGCCGGACACGTCCCTTGAGTTCGGAATTTATCTTGGAGTATTCGGAGATGGAACTCGCCTCGCAATGCTGAAGACAATCTACGCGCCGGACTCATCGTCATTGAAGCCTAGTTCAGGGGCTACTGAGGGAGTCCTGGATAAGGGGGTATCCGGACAGCCAGACTATATGCTTTGGCCGGACTGTTGGACTATGAAGACACAAGATTGAAGACTTCGTCCGGTGTCCGGATGGGACTCTCCTTGGTGTGGAAGGCAAGCTTGGCGATTTGGATGTAGATCTCCTTCTCTATAAACTGACTCTGTATAACCCTGGCCCCCTCTGATTTAGTCCGTAGGACATAACAACAATCATACCATAGGATAGCTACTAGGGTTTAGCCTCTTTGATCTCGTGGTAGATCAACTCTTGTAATACTCATATCATCAAGATCAATCAAGCAAGAAGTAGGCTATTACCTCCATCGAGAGGGCCCAAACCTGGGTAAACATCGTGTCCCCAGTCTCCTGTTACCATTAGCCTTAGACGCACAGTTCGGGACCCCCTACCCGAGATCCGCCGGTTTTGACACCGGCAGTAACCACGAAGGAATTGGAGATTTTGCATACTGAAATTTGTCCTATCTGAATCCGGCCAATCCTATTTTCTGAAGAGATTATAGTTCAAATGGAGTTAAGTTGATGCGCGTCCATGATGTATGAGCTGTATTTGCCCAGTGTATGTAATTTGCTGTTTTTGTATGCTTTATTATCACCTGTGCCGAACCATAATGCCCAGTGGGTATAATTAGCTATAATTTCTTTATTGTATAGTGTAGGATTATTCTACGTTTCTATGCCTTAGTCTCTTTGTTGTATAGTGTATGTTTTTTAGAGGTGATAGTATTGAGTAGGATAATTCTTTGAATATGCTATATCGTTCAAACGGGGGCCAACTCGCCCAAACGTTGTAGTGACCATGGCCGTCCACGGGCCATACGGTCCATGGGCCATGTACGGGCCATCGGATCCATGGGCCTTCAATGGGCCATCGGAACCATGTGCCTTCAATGGGCCGTCAGATCCATGGGCCTTCAATGGGTCGTCGGATCCATGGGCCTTCTATGTCTCGTAGGATCCATGGGCCTTGTATGGACCGACTCATTTATGGGTCTTGTACGGGCCTTTAATGGGTCGTAGACGGGCTAGAGTGGAAATCGTACGTTTTATGGGCTGACCATAACGGGCCGTTAATAGGCTGTATTTGGTGATGCTATGAAAATGGCCCAACAGATTAACGGTCCACAAACGGGCCGACTGTAACGACGAGCTGAATTTGGCCCACAAGCAAAAAATGATAGTCACGGGCCGTAAGTAACCGAATTCTGCAAATGAGCCCAAGAATAAATGGGCCCTCAGAAGGCCGAAAGATAACTTGGGCTAGAAATGGCCCAACGGAATAACGGGCCGTTAATGGGTATAAAGTGATACATTGTTCATTACAGGCCAGTTTCACCACGGGTCGTTAATGGGTGTAAAGTGATACACTGTTCATTACAGGCCAATTTCACCACGGGCAGTTAATGGGCCAAGAGTTACGAAGGGCCTCATATGGGCCGAAAGACGTCATGGGCCATACATGGGCCAGAAGTGAAAATGGGCTAAAATCATATTAGATGGCCCAGATGATGCTACTCGGCCTAATTCGGATAGGGCGTAACGGGCCTTGGGTTAGCGGGTTGTAAATGGGCTATATGCGAAAAGGCCATTAATAGGCTTTCCATGGGCCTGCCCGCCACCTTTTGACCAAGTCAAACGGGCCGGCGTTTTCATAGGAATGGGCCTCTGTTGGGCCGTGCCACGTGTCGACGTATCATAGGCGCCTTCTGTCCAATGAGTGGATGATATCTATCCCAACGATGAGCCGACACGTGTTTCCTCCAGCCAATGATGATTTTACATGTGGAAAATCCCCATTGGTCGGGGCTGTTAATGGGTTATCGGATCCAAAACCCGACCCGATAGCTTAACGGCATTCCGTTATGGTGGATACCACGTGTCGGTCACCCTTGACGAAAGCACTTCTGTGACGCGTGATTTATTGTCATGGAAGTGGACACTTCCGTGATGATAATTTTTGTAATGTCATGGAACACTTCTACGACAGCACAGGTATGACTATCTTGATTCTGTCATAAAATCGTCATGGATGTACATGCATGACAAAAAATGCAACCAACTGTGACAAACACGTATCATCACGGAAGTGTATTTTTTTGTAGTGTCTGGCGTACCACAAAACGGAGGAAACGGACCTCCTACGGTCAAAACGGGGTCCTATTGATCGGGAGGGGTGTGGCGTACCGCAAAATGGAGGAAACGGACTTGTGTTGGAGCGCTATGGTCGAAACGGGGGTCCTGTTCATCGGGGGGGTGGCGTATCGCAAAACGGGACACCACAGGATATTGTTCATCTCCACCATCGACTGCCTCCACGGGCTACTGTTCATCCACCATCGACTGCCTCCACAGGCTCCTGTTAATCTACCGTCGACCTCGTCCAGCCTCCATCTACGACTGTTCATCCACGGGCTCCTGTTCATCTAGCCTCCACCGCGCGCTCCTCCACTGGCTACTATTCAACCAGCCCTCTCCACGGGGTCCTGTTCAACCACCCCTCCACGGGCTACTGTTCATCCAACCCTCCACCGGCTACTGTTCAACTAGCCCTCCACGGGGTCATGTTCATCCAGCCCTCCACAGGGTCCTGTTCATCCACCGGCTCGATCGATCGAGGTACTGTTCATCCAGCAGCAACGGCCTCTACTACCACGGGGTCCTGTTCATCCAACCCCCCACCGGGAACTGTTCATCCAAACCCCCCCAACAACACTCACTGTTCATCCGGAGGCAACATCGATCGGCTTCAGTTAGCAGCAGTAGTGAAGGAATCACTCGGCTTCAGTTAACAACAAGGGATCGATCGATCACTCAGGTTCAGTAATGCACGCGTAGCCTGTAGTGCAATCGCTCGGGTTCAGTTTGAGCCCAACGCCTTGCTCGGGTTCAGTTAGAGCGCAACACCTCGCACACACGCGCGTATGTATGAGAGAAACGCTCATCGCTCAGCCCCCAACCACCCACCATAATCGGGAACTCCCCCGATATTTTCCTCGCCCTCGCTTCTACCACGGCTTTCTCCGTCATGGATGGTCCAAAGAATGTCATGCAGCTGCGTCTCCAGCCTGCCCAAGACGAAAAGCCCATTTTCTATCATGATTTTTTGTCATTGATGTAGGACCCCACCACATCTATGATGATACCGGGTTTTGTCACAATTATCGTCATAGAAGTGTCATAAGCATGACAGGAAAAAAATGGTTCGACCCAAAATGTCACGGATGTGTCTTTTTTTTGTAGTGCATGCAATTTGTTTTGCATAAAGGTGGCTGGTGGGTGTTTGTTTCTCCAACTGTGGTTGAATCAAATTTGAAAGCGGCCGGTCCTTGAAGAAGGTTAAAATAGCAAACTTGATAAATCACCGTTGTGGTTTTTATCGTAGGTGAGAACGGTTCTTGCTAGAAGCCCATAGCAGCCACGTAAAACTTGCAACAACAAAGTAGAGGACGTCTAACTTGTTTTTGCAAGGCATGTTGTGATGTGATATGGTCAAGACATGATGTGATAAACGTTATTGTATGAGATGATCATGTTCTGTAAGTTATCGGCAACCGACAGGAGCCTTATGGTTGTCTCTTTATTGTATGAAGTGCAAACGCCATGTAATTGCTTTACTTTATCACTATGCGTTAGCGATAGTTTTAGTAGCAATAGTTGGTGAGATGACCACGACGCAGCAATGGAGACCAAGGTGTCGAGCCGGTGACAATGGAGATCATGACGATGCTTTGGAGATGGAGATCAAAAGCACGAGATGATGATGGCCATATCATGTCACGTATTTTGATTGCATGTGATGTTTATCTTTTATGTATATCATTTTGCGTAGAACAATGGTAGCATTATAAGATGGTCCCTTCACTTAATTTCAAGATAAAAGTGTTCTCCCTAAGTATGAAGCGTTGCTATAGTTCGTCGTTTCGAGACACCACGTGATGATCGGGTGTGATAGACTCTACGTTCACATACAACGGGTGTAAGACAGTTTTACACATGCAGAATACTTGGGTTAAACTTGACGAGCCTAGCATGTACATACATGGTCTCAGAACACTGGAGACCAAAAGGTCTAACATGAGTCATATAGTAGATATGATCAACATAGAGATGTTCACCATTGATGACTACCCCATCTCACGTGATGATCACACATGGGTTAGTTGATTTGGATCATGTATCACTTAAATAACTTGAGGGATGTTAATTTAAGTGGGAGTTCATTGGTAATTTGATTTATTTAACTTAAATTTATCATGAACTTAGTATTAATAGTTTTTGCATATCTATGTTGTAGATCAATAGCTCGCAATATAGCTCCCCTATTTTTTTATGTTCCTAGAGAAAAATAAGTTTAAATACGATAGTAGCAATGATGCAGACTGGGTCCGTGATATGAGGATTATCCTCATTGCTACACAGAAGAAGTATATCTTTGATGCACCTATTGCAGGAGCAGATGCAGACGTTATGAACATTTGGCAAGCTCGATATGATGACTACTTAATAGTTTAGTGCGCCATGCTTTACGGCTTAAAACCGGGACTTCAAAAACGTTTTGAACGCCACGGAGCATATGAGATGTTCCAAGAGCTAAAATTGGTATTTCAGACTCATGCCCGCATCAAGAGGTATGAGACCTCTGACAAGTACTTTGCCTACAAGATGGAGGAGAATAACTCAACCAGTGAGCATGTGCTCAGAATGTCTCGGTACTACAATCGCTTGAATCAAGTGGGAGTTAATCTTCCATATAAGATAGTGATTGACAAAGTTCTCTAGTCACTATCACCAAGCTACTAGAACTTCATGATGAACTATCATATGCAAGGGATGATGAAAATGATTCCCGAGCTCTTCACGATGCTGAAATCGGTGATGGTAGAAATCAAGAAAGAGCATCAAGTGTTGATGGTTAACAAGACCACTAGTTTCACAAAAAAGGGCAAGGGAAGAGAGGGAACTTCAAAAAGAATGGCAAGCAAGTTGCCACTCCCATGAAGAAGCCCAAACCTGGACCCAAGCTTGAAACTGAGTGCCTCTACTACAAAGGAAATTGTCACTAGAAACGGAACTGCCCGACATACTTGGCGGATAAGAAGGATGGTAAAGTGAACAAAGGAATATTTGATATACATGTTATTGATGCGTACCTCACTAGTATTTATAGTAGCCCCTGGGTATTTGATACCCGTTTAGTTGCTAAGATTAGTAACTCGAAAGAGGAGTTGCAGAATAAACAGAGACTAGTTAAGGGCGAGGTGACGATGTGTGTTGCAAGTGATTCCAAGGTTGATACGATCACCATCGTACACTCCCTCTACCTTCAGGATTAGTGTTGAACCTAAATAAATGTTATTTGGTGTCTGTGTTGAGCATGAATATGATTTGATCATGTTTATTGCAATACGGTTATTTATTGAAGTCAAAGAATAATTGTTGTTCTATTTACATGAATAAAACCTTCTATGGTCATACACCCAATGTGAATGGTTTATTGAATCTTCATCGTAGTGATACACATATTCATAATATTGATGCCAAAAGATGCAAAGTTGATAGTGCAACATAATTGTGGCACTGCCCTTTAGGTCATATTGGTGTAAAGCGCATGAAGAAACTCCATGCAGATGGGATTTTGGAATCACTTGATTATGAATCATTTGATACTTGTGAACCATGCCTCATGGGCAAGATGACTAAAACTCAGTTCTCCGGAACAATGGAGCGAGCTAATGACTTATTGGAAATAATACATACCGATGTATGTCATTCGATGAGTGTTGAAGCACGCGGCAGGTATTGTTATTTTTTGACCTTCACAGATGATTTGAGTAGGTATGGGTATATCTACTTGATGAAATGCAATCCGAAACATTTGAAAAGATCAAAGAATTTCATAGTGAAGTGGAGAATCATCATAACAAGAAAATAAAGTTTCTACGATCTGATCATGGAGGCAAATATTTGAGTTACGAGTTTGGCCTTCATTTAAAACAATGTGGAATAGCTTCACAACTCACACCACCTGGAACACCACAACGTAATGGTGTGTCCGAATGTCATAACCGTACTTTATTAGATATGGTGCGATCTATGATGTCTCTTAACGATTTTGCAGTATCATTTTGGGCTTATGCATTAGAGACAGCCGCATTCACGTTAAATAGGGCACCGTCTAAATCCGTTGAGACAACACCGTATGAACTATGGTTTTGCAAGAAACCTAAGCTGTCATGTCTTAAAGTTTAGGGATGCAGCACTTATGTCAAAAGGCTTTAGCGTGATAAGCTCGAACCCAAATCGAAGAGGTGTGTCTTCATAGGATACCCTAAGGAAACTATTGGGTACACTTTCTACCATAGATCCGAAGGCAAGATCTTTGTTGCAAAGAATGGATCCTTTCTAGAGAAGGAGTTTCTCTTGGAAGAAGTGAGTGGGAGGAAAGTACAACTTGATGAGGTAATTGTACCTTCTCTCGAATTGGAAAGTAGAATATGAGAGAAAACCGTTCCCGTGATGCCTACACCAACTAGAAAGGAAGCTAATGATGATGATCATGAAACTTCAGATCAAGTTACTAAAGGAAATATGCCCTAGAGGCAATAATAATGTTGTTATTTTATATTTCCTTACATCATGATAAATGTTTATCATTCATGCTAGAATTGTATTGACCGGAAACTTGATACATGTGTGGATACATAGACAAAACATAGTGTCCCTAGTAAGCCTCTACTAGACTAGCTAGTTAATCAAAGATGGTTAAGTTCCCTAACCATAGACATGTGTTGTCATTTGATGAACAGGATCACATCATTAGGAGAATGATGTGATGGACAAGACCTGTCCGTTAGCTTAGCATAATGATCGTTAAGTTTTATTGCTATTGCTTTCTTAATGACTTATACATATTCCTTTGACTATGAGATTATGCAACTCCCGAATACCCGAGAACACCTTGTGTGCTATCAAACGTCACAACATAACTGGGTGATTATAAAGATGATCTACAGGTGTATCCGAAGGTGTTTGTTGGGTTGGCATAGATCGAGATTAGGATTTGTCACTCCGAGTATCGGAGAGGTATCTCTGGGCCCTCTCGGTAATGCACATCATGATAAGCCTTGCAAGCAATGTGACTAATGAGTTAGTTGCGGGATAATGCATTATGGAACGAGTAAAGAGACTTGCCGGTAACAATATTGAACTAGGTATGGAGATACCGACGATTGAATCTCGGGCAAGTACCATACTGATGACAAAGGGAATAACGTATGTTGTCATTGCGGTTTGACCGATAAAGATCTTTGTAGAATATGTGGGAGCCAATATGAGCATCCATGTTCCCCTGTTGGTTATTAACCAGAGAGGAGTCTCGGTCATGTCTACATAGTTCTCAAACCCGTAGGGTCCGCACGCTTAACGTTCGATGACGATTTGTATTATGAGTTATGTGTTTTGGTGACTGAAGATTGTTCGGAGTCCCGGATGAGATCACGGATATGACGAGGAGTCTCAAAATGGTCGAGAGGTAAAGATTGATATATTGGACGATAGTATTCGGACACTGGAATGGTTTCGGAGTGTTTCGGATATTTATCGGAGTACCGGGAGGTTACCGGAACCCCCCCGGGAAAAGTAATGGGCCACATGGGCCATTGGGGAGAGAGAGGACAGCCCACAAGGGGGTGGCGCACGCCCCTCATGGGGAGTCCGAATTGGACAAGGGGAGGGGCGCGGCCCCCCTTTCCTTGTCCCTCTCCCTCTACTTTCCCTTTTCCCCCTCCGAAAGAAGGAAGGGGGTGCCAACTAGGACTAGGAGTCCTAGTAGGTTTCCCCCACTTGGCGCGCCCCCTAGGGCTGGCCTCCTCCCTTCTCCTCCTTTATATACGGGGGCAGGGGGCACCCCAAAGCACATCAATTTTTTCTTAGCCGTGTGTGGTGCCCCCCTCCACCGTTTACTCCTCCGGTCATATTGTCGTAGTGCTTAGGCGAAGCCCTGCGCGGATCACTTCACCATCACCGTCATCATGGCATCATGCTGACGAAACTCTCCCTCGACACTTTGCTGGATCAAGAGTTAGAGGGACGTCATCGAGTTGAAAGTGTGCAGAACTCGAAGGTCTCGTACGTTCGGTACTTGATCGGTTGGATCGCAAAGACGTTCGACTATATCAATCGCGTTAAACTGATGCTTCCGCTTTCGGTCTACGAGGGTACGTTGACACACTCTCCCCCTCTTGTTTCTATGCATCTCCTAGATAGATCTTGCGTGATCATAGGAATTTTTTTGAAATTGCATGCTATGTTTCCCAATAGTGGCATCAGAGCCAGGTCTATGCGTAGATGATATGCATGAGTAGAACACAAAGAGTTGTGGGCAGTGATAGTCATACTGCTTACCACCAACGTCTTATTTTGATTCGGTGGTATTGTTGGATGAAGCGGCCAGTACCAACCATACATGACCACGTTCATGAGACCGGTTCCACCGACAGACGTGCAACTTGTTTTGCATAAAGGTGGCTGGCGGGTGTTTGTTTCTCCAACTTTAGTTGAATCGAATTTGACTATGGCCGGTCCTTGTTGAAGGTTAAAACAACAAACTTGGTGAAACATCGTTGTGGTTTTGATGCGTAGGTAAGAATGGTTCTTACTAGAAGCCCGTAGCAGCCACATAAAACTTGCAACAACAAAGTAGAGGACGTCTAACTTGTTTTTGCAGGGCATGTTGTGATGTGATATGGTCAAGACATGATGTGATATACGTTATTGTATGAGATGATCATGTTTTATAAAAGTTATCGGCAACTGGCAGGAGCCTTATGGTTGTCGCTTTGTTGTATGAAATGCAATCGCCATGTAATTGCTTTACTTTATCACTATGCGATAACGATAGTTGTAGAAGCAATAGTTGGCGAGACGACAACGACGCTATGATGAAGATCGAGGTGTCAAGCCGGTGATGATGGAGATCATGACAGTGCTTTGGATATGGAGATCAATATTGAACCGTCCATCCTTCGTCCTCTTCAGGAACACTTCAATATTGAACCGTGGGTGTTGTATGAATACCTTCCTCGCCTCCTGATCATATAGTGGTTTGAGAGGTAATCGTCAGTGAACTCCTTTGGAAAGGCCTGAAAACAAGGATGTGCATAAATATCTTCTCTATATTGGAAATGGGGCAAAGGAATAAAAAAGGCAAGGTATAATAGTTAGTACCATCCTGTAGTGAATTGATGTCTTCTTCATTGTGCGGACAAAGATCTTGTTGTTTTTCGTCGCTAATTTCTTTATCCTAACAATCTTTTTGAGTTTCTTGACTTGACTGATATTCATGGACAACTCATTTCCCCATATGCAAAAAGGGTTGAACAGTGGGTCAAAATCTCTCATAGCAGGACCTACATGTGCAAGACCAAATTGTTAAAACCTAAATATTAGAATGGTTCCTGCAATTGCAAAATAATGTGCTATTAGACAACGGACCATGCACGTGCTAACCTCGATTGTAAACCTCAGTGCTTCCCATTGTTTCTGTGCAACACATATAAGGTAGTTAGTCATCAGGTTAAGTAAGGGTTCACGTGCTATCAGTAAAATATGTTGATGAAAAATAAGCACATTGCAGATTCATTAGATTAATTCAAGCCACATGGAAAACCCATTTATCCAAACCAAGCATGATTAAGAACTAGGAAATATAGCACTTGTATATGTTTCTCATGTATTAAGTGCAGCTTAATTCAATTTATTCCTCACATGGTATACAATAACAGAATGCAGAAACAACAATTGAACATCGCATTGCAGAATTGAACCAAGCAGTTAACTAAATACCACAACAAATGAACCAAATGTTAACTGAGCACCACATTGCAAAATATAACATACTCGTAATAGAAGATCAGACAGTTAACCAAACCAAGAATGCTTAACAACTTGGAAATATTGCACCCTGAAGAATTAAACATCACATTTGCAGAATTGAACCAAGCAGTTAATTGAACACCACATTGCACGACATATAGTACATATACACTATAGAAAAATATTGCATGGTAAAAGTAGATAGCACAATTCACTAGAATTGTTAAGGAAAGGTTGTGGCTAGCAAACGATGGCCTCGAGAAAACGCCACAAACTATCGTCTAAGTATCCAACCGCGTCGCAGCATCGGTGCATGAGGCATCAACAATGGCCTCGATGGTGAGGTGCTCCTCCAAGATCTGGGGGTCGGCACGAATGGCAGCCATCGCGACCTCATCTGCGCGTACGTCCGCGATTTGCTTCTCCGTTGCCAAATGCTCCTTGATATCTTGGATATACTGCGTGCACCATGGCTTAGGGTAGCGCTTATTTGGTCGAGGGGTCAGTGATTTGGGTGGAAGGTGTCATGCTCGCACCGGCGGTCGGGGCGTGTGGGATGTGGAAGGAGGAGGAGGATGGGGTCGGGTGTGGATTACCTGCCTGGAAAGGCAAGGCCAAGCAGCGTGAAGGAGGGTCGCCGGCTAGGAGGCAGCGCTGCAAGCAAGGAGTGAAGGTTTCAACTTGGAAAGGAAGGCGGAAACAGGGGAAATGTGGCTATTGGTAAGGGGGAGGGGCAGGGAGGTAGATATTTCCGCGGAAGCCAAAAATTTGGAATCGCTTCAGCGAAAAAACTGGCGCGCAAAGTGTCATCAGACACGGTCCCTTATTCAGAACTGTGTACGATATGTGAACATCATAAATGATTCAGATAGCTTAACCCGTGTATGTTGAGTTTGAACATCAAAAATTTTGGTTCGAATTTCCCTGGTTATAGTGGTCATCCACGTCATTGCATAATTTGGGTACACAAAGGAGACTAACTTCCTAATCGAGCAAGTTCAGCCATTAAACAGAGCTAGCTGACCTAAACATTACTCTAACAAATTAAAGACTAGCGCTCTTAATTAAACAAAACAAAGAGTACTACTACGGCTGGTGCTCGTCAATCTCCGCCGCCGCCTCCATGTCCAGCTCGCGCCCGACGGTCTCCTGGGGAAGGGGCTCCATGGCATCAATTGCACCCTACTCGGCAAGAATCTTGCCATTCGCGTCTGCCATATCTTTGGAATAGGCCGCGACGAGTTGGGCATGGGCGGCCGTGATCTGGGCTCTGGCGGGCTCCATCGTGGTAAGGTATGCCACGCAGGAACGGACAGCTGCTTGAACTCTCTTGGTGATTGCCAGCTCTTCGGTCGTGGGTTGCCGACCGTTGTCGGAGAAGCTTCGTTCGATTAGTGAAGTGACCGCCATCAGCTGGGCGTCGACGGCCTCGACATGGTAGTGGGCGGCCTCCATCAGGACTAAGGCCGCCGCTGCGGAATGGATAGCTGATGTGCCGCTCTCACCAGTTGTTATCCCCGAGGCAGATGCTGCTACCGCCGCCTGAGAAGCAACAGCAGCCGTTTCGGTTGCCTTGGCCGCCCGGACGTAGACTGCGGTCGCCCTCATGAAGCTTGTTAGCATGCGCCTAGCGGCTACGACCGCGCTCTCGCCGGAGTGGACCGCCGTAGTTGCCTTCACGACGTGGATCCATGTGCCCATCTTTCACCGGTGACGAATGAACAGTGAAATGATATTTGGGGAGTGAGCTAGTGTGCTTGACACGCCGGCTGTGGACTATAGCCGACGCACCTTCTCCCGTAAGCCATAGGCGTACTATACACCGACGGTGCTCCAAGATATTTTGTGTTGCATCTCACACGGTTGGTGATAATAAATTATGTGTTATCTACTTGATTTATCTTATTGATTTGAATTACGTAATGGGGTCACAGCTACAAAGAATGGTGTTTGAATTGTTAGAACTTTTATCTGCAGTGAACATGCAACTATAGGTGTGTCATCAAAAAATTTGGAATTATTCACAGTTTGTTTGGACGTTTTTATACATTAACTTGGTTTTGTAGGCATTGCAGGTGCATAATTATAATTTGAACTACATGAACATGCTCCAGTGCATATAAACGGGTTGAAAAATCAAATATGTGTCCTTGGTTGCATGCTTAGGTCCCATGCAAGAAATGGGAATGAATGTCACACACGCTGCCACCGTCAATCGGCCGCAAACATTGAGATACCTGGTTTTTAAATTCTAGTAAATCCAAAACTCGTTTGAAATTCATGAAACTTGGCATGCTATCAAGGAGTGGCATCAACATGTTGTGCTAAAAAAATTGTCCCATTTGGGGCAGGTTTGGGTATAAGCTTCTCACAAACCAGAGCTTCTCACAACAAGCGTGATGGTTTCGGTAGGGAACGTGCCACCTTTGGGGACGAAACGATGTTCGTTGCCTCTTATTGCTTTCAAACAAAATTGAGTGTCAACATAGAATAACAGTAGTGTTGTGTTCAATTTTGGAATTTTTCGGGGTTCGTTTGGACATTTTTATACATTAACTGGGTTTCCCAGGCATTTTATGGGAAAAATTCAAATTTGAACTACATGCACAATCTCCAGTGCATATAAACTGGTTGAAAAATCAAATATGTGTCATTGGTTGCATGCTTAGGTCTCATGCAAGAAATGGGAATGAATTTCAAACACCCTGCCACCGTCACTTGGTCGCAAACATTGAGATACCTGGTTTTTAAATTTTAATAAATCCAAAACTCGTCTGAAATTCATGAAACTTGGCATGCTATCATGGACCGGCATCAACATGTCGTGGTAAAATTTTGGTCCCATTTGGGGCAGGTTTGGGTATAAGCTTCTCACAAACCAGTGCTTCTCACAACAAGCGTGATGGTTTCGGTAGGGAATGTGCCACCTTTGGGTACAAAATAATATCCGTTGCCTCTTATTACTTTCAAAAAAATTGAGGGTCAACATAGAACAACAGTAGTGTTTTGTTTAATTTTGGAATTTTTTAGGGTTCGTTTCGACATTTTTATACATTAACTGGGTTTCCTAGGCATTTTATGTGCATAATTCAAATTTGAACTACATGCACATTCTCAAGTGCATATAAATTGGTTGAAAAATCAAATATGTGTCCTTGGTTGCATGCTTAGGTCCCATGCAAGAAATGGGAATGAATTTCAAACACCCTGCCATGGTCACTCGGTCGCAAACATTGAGATACATGGCTTTTAAATTCTAGTAAATCCAAAAATCATCTGAAATTCATGAAACTTGGCATGCTATCATGGAGCAGCATCAACATGCCATGGTAAATTGTTTGTCCCATTTGGGGCAGGTTTGGGTGTAAGCTTCTCACAAACCAGAGCTTCTCACAACAAGCGTGATGGTTTCGGTAGGGGACGTGCCACCTTTGGGGACGAAACGATATCCGTTGCCTCTTATTGCTTTCAGAAAATTCCAAGTGTCAACATAGAACAACAGTAGTGTTGTGTTCAATTTTGGAATTTTTTGGGGTTCGTTTGGACATTTTTATACGTTAACTGGGTTTCCCAGGCATTTTATGGGCAAAATTCAAATTTGAACTACATGCACAATCTCAAGTGCATATAAACTGGTTGAAAAATCAAATATGTGTCATTGGTTGCATGCTTAGGTCTCATGCAAGAAATGGGAATGAATTTCAAACACCCTGACACCGTCACTCGGTCGCAAACATTGAGATACCTGGTTTTTAAATTTTAATAAATCCAAAACTCGTCTGAAATTCATGAAACTTGGCATGCTATCATGGACCGGCATCAATATTTCGTGCTAAAATTTTGGTCCCATTTGGGGCAGGTTTGGGTATAAGCTTCTCACAAACCAGTGCTTCTCACAACAAGCGTGATGGTTTCGGTAGGGAATGTGCCACCTTTGGGTACAAAATAATATCCGTTGCCTCTTATTACTTTCAAAAAAATTGAGGGTCAACATAGAACAACAGTAGTGTTTTGTTTAATTTTGGAATTTTTTAGGGTTCGTTTCGACATTTTTATACATTAACTGGGTTTCCTAGGCATTTTATGTGCATAATTCAAATTTGAACTACATGCACATTCTCAAGTGCATATAAATTGGTTGAAAAATCAAATATGTGTCCTTGGTTGCATGCTTAGGTCCCATGCAAGAAATGGGAATGAATTTCAAACACCCTGCCATGGTCACTCGGTCGCAAACATTGAGATACATGGCTTTTAAATTCTAGTAAATCCAAAAATCATCTGAAATTCATGAAACTTGGCATGCTATCATGGAGCAGCATCAACATGCCATGGTAAATTGTTTGTCCCATTTGGGGCAGGTTTGGGTGTAAGCTTCTCACAAACCAGAGCTTCTCACAACAAGCGTGATGGTTTCGGTAGGGGACGTGCCACCTTTGGGGACGAAACGATATCCGTTGCCTCTTATTGCTTTCAGAAAATTCCAAGTGTCAACATAGAACAACAGTAGTGTTGTGTTCAATTTTGGAATTTTTTGGGGTTCGTTTGGACATTTTTATACGTTAACTGGGTTTCCCAGGCATTTTATGGGCAAAATTCAAATTTGAACTACATGCACAATCTCAAGTGCATATAAACTGGTTGAAAAATCAAATATGTGTCAATGGTTGCATGCTTAGGTCTCATGCAAGAAATGGGAATGAATTTCAAACACCCTGACACCGTCACTCGGTCGCAAACATTGAGATACCTGGTTTTTAAATTTTAATAAATCCAAAACTCGTCTGAAATTCATGAAACTTGGCATGCTATCATGGACCGGCATCAATATTTCGTGCTAAAATTTTGGTCCCATTTGGGGCAGGTTTGGGTATAAGCTTCTCACAAACCAGAGCTTCTCACAACAAGCGTGATGGTTTCGGTAGGGAACGTGCCACCTTTGGGGACGAAATGATATCCGTTGCCTGCTATTGCTTTCAAAAAAATTTGAGGGTCAACATAGAATAACAGTAGTGTTTTTTTTAATTTTGGAATTTTTCAGGGTTCATTTGGACATTTTTATACATTAACTGGGTTTCCCGGGCATTTTATGTGCATAATTCAAATTTGAACTACATGCACATTCTCCAGTGCATATAAATTGGTTGAAAAATCAAATATGTGTCCTTGGTTGCATGCTTAGGTCCCATGCAAGAAATGGGAATGAATTTCAAACACCCTGCCATGGTCACTCGGCCGCAAACATTGAGATACATGGCTTTTAAATTCTAGTAAATCCAAAAATCATCTGAAATTCATGAAACTTGGCATGCTATCATGGAACAGCATCAACATGCCATGGTAAATTTTTGTCCCATTTGGGGCAGGTTTGGGTATAAGCTTCTCACAAACCAGAGCTTCTCACAACAAGCGTGATGGTTTCCGTAGGGGATGTGCCACCTTTGGGACGAAACGATATCTGTTGCCTCTTATTGCTTTCAAAAAATTTCAAGTGTCAACATAGAACAATAGTAGTGTTGTGTTCATTTTGGAATTTTTCGGGGGTCGTTTGGACATTTTATACATTAATTGGGTTTCCTAGGCATTTTATGCGTATAATTCAAATTTGAACTACATGCACATTCTCGAGTGCATATAAACTGGTTGATAAATCAAATGTGTGTCCTTGGTTGCATGCTTAGGTCTCATGCAAGAAATGGGAATGAATTTCAAACACCCTGCCACCGTCACTCGGCCGTAAACATTGAGATACCTCATTTTTAAATTCTAGTAAATCCAAAACTTGTTTGAAATTCATGAAACTTGGCATGCAATCAAGGAGTGGCATCAGCATGCTGTGCTAAAATTTTTGTTCCATTTGGGGCAGGTTTGGGTATAAGTTTCTCACAAACCAGAGCTTCTCACAACAAGCGTGATGGTTTCGGTAGGGAACGTGCCACCTTTGGGGACGAAACGATGTCCGTTGCCTCTTATTGCTTCCAAACAAAATCGAGTGTCAACATAGAACAACAGTAGTGTTGTGTTCAATTTTGGAATTTTTCGGGGTCCGTTTGGACATTTTTATACTTTAACTGGGTTTCCCAGGCATTTTATGGGCAAAATTCAAATTTGAACTACATGCACAATCTCCAGTGCATATAAGCTAGTTGAAAAATCAAATATGTGTCATTGGTTGCATGCTGAGGTCTCATGCAAGAAATGGGAATGAATTTCAGACACCCTGCCACAGTCACTCGGTCGCAAACATTGAGATACCTGGGTTTTAAATTTTAGTAAATCCAAAACTCGTCTGAAATTCATGAAACTTGGCATCCTATCATGGACCGGCATCAACATGTCGTGGTAAAATTTTGGTCCCATTTGGGGGAGGTTTGGGTATAAGCTTCTCACAAACCAGAGCTTCTCACAACAAGCGTGATGGTTTCGGTAGGGGACGTGCCACCTTTGGGGACGAAACGATATCCGTTGCCTCTTATTGCTTTCAAAAAATTTCAAGTGTCAACATAGAACAATAGTAGTGTTGTGTTCATTTTGGAATTTTTCGGGGGTCGTTTAGACATTTTTATACATTAACTGGGTTTCCCAGGCATTTTATGCGTATAATTCAAATTTGAACTACATGCACATTCTCCAGTGCATAGAAGTTGGTTGAAAAACCAAATGTGTGTCCTTGGTTACATGCTGAGGTCTCATGCAAGAAATGGGAATGAATTTCAAACACCCTGCCACCGTCACTCGGCCGCAACCGTTGAGATACCTGGTTTTTAAATTCTAGTAAATCCAAAACTCGTCTGAAAATCATGAAACTTGGCATGCTACCATGGAGCGACATCAACATGCAGTGGTAAAATTTTTGTCCCATTTGGGGCAGGTTTGGGTATAAGCTTCTCGCAAACCAGAGCTTCTCACAACAAGCATCATGATTTCGGTAGGGAGCGTGCCACCTTTGGGGACAAAACGATATCCGTTGCCTCTTATTGCTTTCAAAAAAATCGAGTGTCAGCATAGAACAAAAGGAGTGTTGTGTTAAATTTTGGAATATTTCGGGGTTCGTTTGGACATTTTTATACATTAACTGGGTTTCCCAGGCATTTTATGCGCATAATTCAAATTTGAACTACATGAACATTCTCCAGTGCATATAAACTAGTTGAAAAATCAAATATGTGTCCTTGGTTGCATGCTTAGGTCCCATGCAAGAAATGAGAATGAATTTCAAACACCCTGCCACCGTCACTCGGCCACAAACATTGAGATACATGGCTTTTAAATTCTAGTAAATCCAAAACTCGTCTGAAATTCATGAAACTTGGCATCCTATCATGGAGCAGCATCAACATGTCGTGGTAAATGTTTTGTCACATTTGAGGCGGGTTTGGGTATAAGCTTCTCACAAACCTTAGCTTCTCACAACAAGCGTGATGGTTTCGGTAGGGAGTGTGCCACCTTTGGGGACGAAATGATATCCGTTGCCTCTTATTGCTTTCAAAAAATTTCGAGTGTCAACATAGAACAACAGGAGTGTTGTGTTTAATTTTGGAATTTTTTGGGGTTTGTTTGGACATTTTAATACATTAACTGGGTTTCCAAGGCATTTTATGTGCATAATTCAAATTTGAACTACATGCACATTCTCCAGTTCATATAAACAGGTTGAAATATCAAATATGTGTCCTTGGTTGCATGCTTAGGTCCCATGCAAGAAATGGGAATGAATTTTAAACACCCTGCAGCGTCACTCGGCCGCAAACATCTAGATACATGGCTTTTAAATTCTAGTAAATCCAAAACTCGTCTGAAATTCATGAAACTTTGCATGCTATCATGGAGCAGCATCACCATGTCGTGGTAAATTTTTTGTCCCATTTGGGGCAGGTTTGGGTATAAACTTCTCGCAAACCTTAGCCTCTCACAACAAGCGTGATGGTTCCCAAGCCTCAGTTTAATTCAGGTTTTAAATATAAAACACTTATCGCAAACGATGTGGTTAGAACACCCGTATGCAAACCGAGGGCTTCCCCAGGAAGCCTAGGGAAAATGTGCCGAGCAGGATTTGTGCAGCTCTTGATCGCAAACGTTTTAGATAGAACACCCGTATGCAAAGTGAGAGATATGGTCTTCCCCCTTAAGTCATGGGAAAATCCGCAGCGCAAGATTTGTCCATCCCTTCATTGCAAAAGGTTGTTTTGATGACCCGTGTGCAACAACGTACAAACAATTTGGTAAGATTTGCATCTGTCATATTGGATATGTTGCCATTTGTCAAACTGGAAAGATTTACATTTGTTGATCTAGTAATGTTATCATTTGTCAATCCTTGTAACACTGAGATTTGTCAAAATATGCTGCTAGAAATCACTAGCACTTTTCCCCAATTGTTGCCAACCACGTACTGAAATAGCTAGTTCAATTATATATACTAGCTAATTTTAAGTACGTTGTACAGTTCAACCACACATCTATAGTCAGATGAACTAAACAAAATAGCCCCTAAATACTACTACTACCACGGAGGGGCTTTGTGCTACTTCCGGCAACCTCTCCTCTGCCGAGTGCGCTCAGTAAGAGGCAGAGGAGGAGGAGGAGGAGCCTACCGACGATCTAGAGAAATACAATATGGTGTCTGCCGCTGTTGCACGTTCAGTGACGCTCGCCAGCTCAAATGCCCACTGCCGCTCCAGATGATCCCTCGCGAAGCGGTCGGACTGCTCATAAATCTCCTGATTCCTCGCCTCCGCATCGACGTGTGTTGCAGCCACGGCTGCGCTAAGGCTCTTTGCGTGCTCGACGAGGCACTCCTTCTCCTCCTGCAGGAACTCGATGTAGCGCGCAAGGTCGGTGACGCACGTGCGGGCCTCCACTTCCGCCTCCCTCCTTCAGGCGGCGGTGGCGGAGCGGGTGATGATCCCGGCGGTCAACGGTGGGCTGGCAGCCACGATGGCCGATGATGGGGTGGCGGCCATGACCACCACCTCCCGCCTTCGAGCTGCGGTGGCGGAGTGGGTGATGGCCATGGTGGCCGGCGGTGCGGTGGCGGCCATGACGGCCACCTTCCTCCTTCGAGCCACGGCGGTGGAGCGGGAGATGGCCCTGGCTTTCGACGGTGGTGTGGCGGCAACGGCGGCCGGCAACAGCTGCCGACGGGCAGCGGCGGCGGAGCATGTGGTGGGTGTTCCACACACACCCAACAGGGACGCCACGCGCACTACACTACGCCGGGGACTGCGCCACCGTCGCGGTGTAGCCTCCCAGCTGGGGCTGTCCTCTGATTACGGCGGAGTGACTGAGCGACGACGAGGGACCGATGCCATTGGCGATTGTGGGAGAATCAAACGAGATAAGCTACAGGGAGGGAGGGGAAAATGCGATGCGGGACTCACCGGCCGTGAGGGTTTTTATAGCAGACCGGTAAGCATTGGGAATTTGGGGGATTTCACCGAGTCAGGCGGGAAGCTTGCGCGGGAAGCTTGCAAGGTTGTGCGGGAACGGGCTCATCGACGATTCATTGGCGCCACCGTTTGATCAAAAGAACGCCCCCGCGCGCTGCGCAAGCTTGCGCTGTAAGCCGTCTGCGGCAGCGGGGTGACAAGACGTGCGAGAGGAGGAAGAAAGGACACGTACACATACGGTTAATATAAAAAAACTTTGCGATTTAATTACCTACTATACCCCCGTCCTGGTTTATAAGTAGGATTTAACTAATAAAATATGAATGCATGTCGCCAAAGATTATATCGTTGGAGTCGTATTTGAACATAGTTTCTAGCTATACAATTTTTGTAACATGCATTAACACTTTTTTGGTTAAATTTAAGGTTATATACCAGCAAGCGTTTGTCCGCCACACACATGGCTTATTCCATCACAAACAGCTCGGATGGGTCAACTGTATGCCACGTATTGCACACGCACTCTAATCTGATTCGTGCTTGATGTTTCCGACATCGCTCGCACAGTTTGTCTTATTTGCCACGTATCACTGTGCCGGCCTCTACTCGCGTCCCTCGGCAAGCTCTGCTCGTCGTTAGGCGCCGCGGCGCGCTATGCTTACGTCCGTCGGCGCGCTCGGCTTGTGGACAACTTTTCCTTGCGCATTCAACTGTTATATGCATATATATATATATGGTTGCTCGCCGTTGAGGCAACCGAGGAGCGCTCTGCTCACGTCCCTCCGTGCGTGCTCTGCCCATGGTTGGGCGTGCGCACGATCACGTCGGGGGCCCCATATGCATGCGGTTGCACCGCGCGTGTTACCATGCGATGCAGTTACGTGTGGCACGATGGAGTTACGCACTGCAAATTACAACTGCCATCAGGGCCTACCGATATTCCTGGCCGTCCGGCTTCCCCTGCGGCCATTATAACCTTAGTCTCTTCAACCTTTCTGTCGGATATCAGGTTCCGGCAAAACCCTTAAGGTTCGAACACTGGGGTGCGCATAAAGATTTCGTCCTACTGAAACACACCCTTAACCTCGCCGCGATATCTAAGCTAGCTCGTTGAACAACACAAGAGACACGAGATTTATACAGGTTCGGGCGACCGTTGTGGTGTAATACCCTACTACTGTGTGTAGTGTTGGATTGCCTCTTGGGCTGACGATGAACAGTACAAGGGAAGAACAGCCTCGTGAGGAGGGGTGTTCTTGAGCTGGTGAGGTGTTCTGCTTGGGCACGGTTCGATCCGTCTCTCGATGAGATGCCTTCCTACTGTGGCGGCTAGCCCTATTTATAGAGGCCCTGGTCCTCTTCCCAAATATTGAGCGGGAAGGGATCCAACAATGGCCATTTTGAAAGGGGATAGCTAGTACAAGCTATCCTGGCTAAAGGTGGTCTTCGCCTGTCAAAGGTGCTGGTAGTGATGTTGGCTTGGGCTCCATGATGACCTCCGTCCTGCTGTCCTGCTGGTCTTGGTCTTGTTGCATCGATATGGAAACCTTTGCCTCATGCCTCGGTACTCCATGCCTGCGCTTGCCCCCTTTGCACCAAAGAGGAAACGAGGACACTACACGGGCTGGCGCCCGCCTGGCGCACGCCTGGCCTTGGTCGTCATGGCTTGCTTCACGGGAACCTCGCGAGGTACCCCTTGCCTTGATCTCTCCGCCTCCCTTGCGAGCTTGCCTGGTGAGGCTGCTCCTGAGGAGGCCTTGTGTCATCCGCCCCGCGAGGCTTGGCTGCTCGCGAGGGTCTTGAGTGTTTGGTTGATGAAGACGGGCCGTACTGGGCCACTGGTTGAGCCATGCCGTAGGCCGCAGGCAGGCAAGTCTCGGGATCCCTGTTCCCAGAATGCTGACAGTAGCCCCCGGGCCCAAGGCGCGCTCGGACTTGGCTTAGCGGCGAAGCCAAAGGGCAAGAGTGGAGCGCCATGGGCCCCAACAGCCTGCGGCCTTGGTCGACGCATGGCGACTGATTGGACATTGGCATCTCCGCTTCCCCATGCTGCTTCGGCAACTACCCGATTTGACGAGTCCCTGCTGCATGCAAAAAGGGTTATCATTATCTGCGATCGCGGAGGTCGACGGTTGGCCTCCCTTGGGCCATAAATGAGGAGGGGCGAAAGCCCCCGTCGCCCATCTCTTCTTGCTCCCCCTGCTTCTTCTCCCCCGTTCCACCTCCGATCTTGACGCCAATGGCGCCGATTCGCAGATTCTCGGCCGAGGAGAAGGGAAAGGCTCCCCGGGATGGACCCGATCCGCTTCCGCCAAAGAAGAGGCCGGTCCACCGCCGTGGCGGTGAGGTTGTGAGGATGGAGATGGTGAGGCCTTGGTGCGAGCGGCCACCTCCTGGGTTCCCTCTGCCCATGTGCGCCCAGGCCGAGGGTTCCGGAGAAAGGGACGGCGAGCGGCACCGCCCACGCCACAGGCGAGGTCGGCGAACCGTGGCGACGCGCGCCATTGCTCCCGGAGTCCACGCTGTGGACTCCTCTCGCGAGCTCGTGCTGCATGCGGCAACGCCTCCAAGCACCTGGATCCACTTTCCTTGGTTCTTCGCCATCGAGACACCGTTGAGGGGGCCTCTCGAGCTCTTGGCTACAGCATGCCGACTGTGGCGCTCTGGCGACAGGAGTGGAGGTTGAGGTCGTTGCCCCAGGCAAGATCTTCATGACCCAAGGCTGGGGCGAGGTTGCCCGGGTCTGTCGAACGGGAGGCGCCCTCGTGATCCATTTCCAGTACGACGGCGCCTCCACGTTGTTCTTCAAGGTCTTCGACACGGAAGGAGGCAGTCAGGACAACGACGCGGCAGGGACCGGCCCCGCTGTTCGCTCCCCCGACGGCTCCTCCGGCAGAAGCAGTGACGCTTGGGAGTCCAGCGACTCTCCCGAGCTCTTCGTGACTCTGGAGACGAGCGACGACAGCTATGTGCCCCCAATCTCGCGTCGCGCCCGAAGTAAGGCGGCAGCATCGGGTCATCGCCGTAGCTAATCTGGATGGGGTTGGCGCCGGCCTCCCGTGGCCCACTGTTGATGATGGCGTCGGCTATGGAGGTGGGTGTAGTTAGGGTTCCTCAGAGTTCTCGTCTTTTGTTCCCTGCGAGGAATCGAGACAACACCCCGCGGGGGCATGTAAAGGGTCTGTGATGTCTTTTGTTGATATTATCCTTATTATGAAATCGTGCGAGTGCTTGTCCTGTCTCGGCTTGGTTCCCCCTTTCTAACCTCGGGACGACTTGGTGCTCTACGCTGACAGGTCCCGGTCCCCAGGCAGGCTGCAGCCGTCGCTGGTATGCCAGGTCGCGATGCCATGGTCAAGGCCAGGAGGTGAGCGGCCTGAGGTCCAGTAAGAGCCCCTAAGGCGCGATGCTCAGGAGGTCCCCTTTAGCGTGCAAGCAGCCGCCGAGAGGTGAGAAAGGAAGGAAACGTTGCCGTCACAGAGCCACAGCAAGTGAGAATTTCACGTTGCAATGATTGGTTGTTCCAGGCGCAAGACTTATCTCGGTGGTCTGGAGTCGTTCCTTTGCGTTGCGCCAGACTTGTGCGTCAGCGACCGTGGCGCAGCCAGGTTAGGCCCCCTTGAGCTTCCCCCTTCTTCCTGCACTCTCCTTCATGCTCTACATCCTCAGGTCCTGGCCCTCGAGCGAGCTCAGCCACCGCTGGTATGCCAGGTCGCGATGTCGTGGTCAAGGCCAGGGGTGAGGGCTGGAGAGCCAGTAAGAGCTCCTGAGTCGCGATGCTCAGGAGCCCCCCTTTTAACGAGCAAGCAGATCGCACGGAGAAGAGAGGGAGCCCATGGTGCCGCCCGCTGAAATCCTCAGGAAGTTCCTGTAAATCAGCACGAGAGAAACACAGGTTGCCATTACGATTGTCGGTCGGCCATTGGCTGCTCTGGGAGAGGGTGAGGGCACTGAGGGTCTGGTGAGGTGACGCGTGCGGGGCTGCTGCGGGCCAGAGGTCGACCACTTAGATTTGTCGGCGTTGCAGGGATGGACCCATGTGCAAGCACTGTGCCAGCGCGAGCGTCTCCCATAGTAGACGTCAATTGAGCAGGCGATAATCACACGCAGGTTAGGCATGAAAGGCAAATCATCTTAGGCAAATGCAGGAGGGATACATGCCACTGGGTCAAGCCCGAGCAGCTTGGGGATGATGCAGCCTGAGGGGCGCCCCCAACAAGGTAAGCTAAAGCCATAAGGAAAAGGGGATACATGCCGCAGGGATGGACCCACGCGGCCTAGGAATGATGCAGCCCTGAGGGCGCTCCCAGCTGAAATGAACTTGGAAGATGTCACCTGGTTCCATTGTAGAGGGGGTGTTGGAGTAGCTGAAGATGCATGGTGAAGAGGCCGACCCTCACGAGTCACCGGGGCCCTGAGCCTCGGGAGGCTCTGGGGGTCCAGGTGGCTCCTTGAGGACCGCCTCCATCTCCGCTAGGACCGCATGGTGTCTGGCCTCCTGAGCCGCTAGAATGCTCTGCAGGTGACGCTGGTAGGTGGTAGCCGCGTTCGGAAGGCCGAAAGGCATGCGAATATAGTTGTGCGGTGGACCCTTGCAGCGTCCCACGTGCGAAGGCCAGAGGCGCTCCTGAGATACGGCTCGGTTGAGCCTTGGGATGTCGATGTAGATGCGCAGCCCACAATCCTCGCCTGGATGGGGAGCCACGCCGGGCAAGCAGCGGTCGCCGCGCATGGTTCTCACTTCCTGAAGCTCCTAAGTGGTCTTGGCGATGAACTCTTGAACGTTGGGCTTTCCACTCCCTGTGCCTCCTGAGGGAAACGTGTTGCGAAGCACGCCTCCTAGTGGTGCCCAAGCGCCACCCTCATGATGTTGGCAAGGTCTGAGGCCCTCCAGAAGAGAGCCCCCGAGCCCTGCCCGAGGAAGGCGCCGGGCACGCCTTCCTATGCGATGGAAGGAGGCGCCCCTCGCACGGGCGCTGATCCTGATGCGGCACCGCCTGAGATGCCAACCTCCCAAGGCCTTGTGTGGAGCGGTTGCTTCTTCTTCTTGGGGACTGCCTCAGGAGGGTTCTCGCCCTTGCTGTCCGGGTCCTCAATTGATGCAGCTTGGAAGGCACGCTCGAGGGACACACCACATCCCTCTCTTAGCAGGGGACCGTGATGATTCTGCCGCTCCCTGGCATCTTGAGGACGTTGTAGCCGTGGTGGGTCACTGCCATGAACTTGGCCAGGGCTGGATACCCGAGGATGGCATTATACAGCAGGTGGATGTGGGCGACGTCGAAGTCGATAAGCTCGGCGCGATAGTTGTTGCGCTTGCCAAAGGTGACAAGGGGGCGAACCTGCCCTATCGGGGTGGTGGAGCCGTCAGTGACTCCTAAGAAAGGCTTGGTAGGGTGGAGTTGATCGTATGGCACTTGAAGGTTGTCGAACATCTCTATGGACACCACATTAAGCCCTGCGCCGCCATCGATGAGGGTCCTGGTGACTTGCACGTTGCTAATGACTGGGGAACAAAGCATTGGGAGGACGCCAGCAGTAGCCGCATACATGAGTTGATCTGTTGAGCTGAAGGTGATGGCGCACTTGGACCACCTGAGCGGGCACATGGCCTCAAGCCTGGGGAGGACTGTGTTCACCTCGCGAGCAAACTCCTAGAAGATGCGCTAAGAGGTTGGGGCCTGAGCTCCGCCCAAGATGCAAGTGATAGCACGTGGCTCCTAGAAGCCCCCAACCCCCTCGTCCTGATGATGGTAGTCATTCCTTCTTGGCGGGGGCGGCAGAGGAGGAAGGCATGCGTTACCCTGCGGACGGTCCTCGTGAGGCTGATCCCTCCAGGCGCCCTCGTGAGGCTGGTCCTGCCAATGATCCTCGCGAGGTCGGTCACGCCACTCCTGGCGCGGGCCACGGTCGTCCCATTGTCCTCCGCCTCGTCCTCCTCCTCGGCTGTAGCCCCGGTCGTTGCGCTTGGGGCATCGACCGAAGCGTCCTTCTCGAATGGCCCTGAGCTCCTGGTAGTCACTGGTGTTGTTGGTGTGGAGGTCGTGGTAGGCGCAGAACGGTCGGCTTCCCTTGGACGACTCCGGTTGGTCCCTGCCCCGCTTCGTGTCTGGTTCTGCTGCAGGCACAGCTACTCCCTTGCGCTTCACGTCCTTGGCCTTGGTCTTCTTTTCTTCCGGGTCAGCAGCTGGAAGCTTGAGGAGGGAGAGACGTCCTTCCTCAGCTCTTGCGCACTTGGTCGCCAGGTTGAACAACTCTAGAGATGTGTGATATGTCTCCAATGTATCTATAATTTTTTATTGTTCCATGCTATTATATTACCTGTTTTGGATGTTTATGGGCTTTATTTTACACATTTATATCATTTTTGGGACTAACCTACTAACCGGAGGCCCAGCCCGTATTGCTGTTTTTTGCCTATTTCAGTATTTCGAATAAAAGGAATATCAAACGGAGTCCAAACGGAATGAAACCTTCGGGAGCGTGATTTTTGGAATGAATGTCATCCAGAGGACTTGGAGTGCAAGTCAAGAAGCGATCGAGGCGGCCACGAGGGTGGAGGGCACGCCCACCCCTATAGGGCATGCTCCCCTGTCTCGTGGGCCCCTCGGGCGGCCACCGACGTACTTCTTCTTCCTATATAAGCCTACATACCCCGAAAACATCCAGGGAGCCACCAAAGAAATATTTACGCCACCGTAACCTTCTATATCCGTGAGATCCCATCTTGGAGCCGTCGCCGACGTTCTGCCGGAGGGGAAATCCACCATGGAGGGCTTCTACATCAACACCATAGCCCTTCCGATGAGTTGTGAGTAGTTTACCACAGACCTTCGGGTCCATAGTTATTAGCTAGATGGCTTCTTCTCTCTTTTTGGATCTCAATACAATGTTCTCCCCCTCTCTTGTGGAGATCTATTTGATGTAATCTCTTTTTGCGGTGTGTTTGTCGAGATCCGATGAATTGTGTGTTTATGATCAAGTTTATCTATGGATAATAATTGAATCTTCTCTGAGTTATTTTATATGATTGAGTTATCTTTGCGAGTCTCTTCGAATTATCGGTTTGGTTTGGCCTACTAGATTGATCTTTCTTGCCATGGGAGAAGTGCTTAGCTTTGCGTTCAATCTTGCGGTGTTCTTACCCAGTGACAGAAAGGGTTGCAAGACACATATTGTATTGTTGCCATCGAGGATAAAAATATGGGGTTTATATCATATTGCTTGAGTTTATCCCTCTACATCATGTCATCTTGCTTAATGCGTTACTCTGTTCTTATGAACTTAATACTCTAGATGCATGCTAGATAGCGGTCGATGTGTGGAGTAATAGTAGTAGATGCAGGCAGGAGTCGGTCTACTTGTTGCGGACGTGATGCCTATATACATGATCATGCCTAGATAACGTTAGAATTATTCGCTTTTCTATCAATTGCTCGACAGTAATTTGTTCACCCACCGTAATACTTATGCTATCTTGAGAGAAGCCACTAGTGAAACCTATGGGCCCCGGGTCTATCTCTTATCATATTTGCTTCCAATTTACTTTTATTTGCATCTTTATTTTCTGCATCTATATTATAAAATACCAAAAATATATTTATCTTATCATATTATCTCTATTAGATCTCACTTTTGCAAGTGGCCGTGAAGGGATTGACAACCCCTTTATTGCGTTGGTTGCGAGTTCTTTGTTTTTTTGTGTAGGTTCGTGGGACTTGTTGAGGAGCCTCCTACTGGATTGATACCTTGGTTCTCAAAAACTGAGGGAAATACTTACGCTACTATTGATGCATCACCTTTTCCTCTTCAAGGAAAACCAACGCAAGCTCAAAACGTAGCAAGAAGGATTTCTAGCGCCGTTGTCGGGGAGGTCTTCGCTCAAGTCAAGACATACCAAGTATCCATCACAAACTCATCTCCCTCGAATTTTCATTATTTGCCATTTGCCTCTTGTTTTCCTCTCCCCCACTTCACCCTTGCCGTTTTATTCGCCCTTCTTCTGTTCATCTTTTGCCTTTGATGTCTTACTTGGCTCGTTTGCTCGTTTGGTTGGAATAGGTGTTTATTAATTGCTAAAAAGAGAACCTAAGATCTATGGATCCTCATCCGCTTGCTAATATTTTTACGAGATCCAATTATGATGAACCAATCGCTAGTGAGTTTTGTGCACTAGATTATCTTTATGAAGCTTTGCTCAAAATTTGTGAATCTGAAAATTATGATGAAGAAATTTATGAAGAGATTCACGATAACTCCTTGAATAAAAAGCATGATTGCCATGATTTTCCTATAAATTCTCTTGATGTCAATTGTGCTAATAATATGGAAAACTCTAAGCATGGGGATGCTAGTTTTTCTATGTCTACTACTTGTTTCAATAATCATGATTGGGTGATTCTTCTTATAACCTTGAAAATTTATTTAAGCCCCATGATGAATATGAGATTGATAATAGTGTTTGTAATAATATTGAAAGTGGGTTTGGAAGAGTGTTAAATTTAGATCCCACATATTTGGAGTATGTTCAATCTTATGATATTTTTGATAAAAGTGGGTCTGGAAAGGTCATGACTTTAGTTAATGATAATCCCACTATTTTGGAAGAGTGTCAACTTTGCATGCATGTGGATCATGTTGAAAATATTTTATGTGATAGATATTTTTTTGAATTTGCTTATGATCCCACATGTAATTATTATGAGAGAGGAAAATATGGTTGTACAAATTTTCATGTTACTAAGTTACCTCTCGTTATGTTGAGATTGCTATTGTTTCTTTCTTTTCCCTTGCATATGATAGATCTTGCTTGCCTTGCTAATTTGTTTTCCTATAAAATTCCTATGCATAGGAAGCATGTTAGACTTAAGTGTGTTTGTCACATGTTTTATGATTCTCTCTTTATGCTTCAATTCTTGTATTTCATGTGAGCATCATTGAAATCTCAATGCCTAGCTAAAAAGGCTTTAAAGAAAAGCGCTTGTTGGGAGACAACCCAATATTTTTTCCTTGCTGTTATTTAATAAAATTTTGCATCTACTTTCTGTTTAGATGTGTTTTCATGTTTTATTTAGTGTTTGTGCCAAGTAGAACCTATAGGATAACCTATGGTATGAGTTAATTTGATTCTGCTGAAAAACAGAAACTTTGCACTCACAAGAAAAAATTAAAAAAATCACAGAAACATGATTTTGCGTTGATTCCTTTTGATGTAGATCAATAGAAAAATTGCCTAGGACGTCCTATTTTGGTAGGATTTGTGGAGTTCCGGAAGTAACCGAAAGTTACAGATTGCTACAGACTGTTCTGTTTTTGACAGATTCTGCCTTTCGTGTGTTGTTTGCTTATTTTGATGCATCTATGGCTAGTATTAAGTGGTATGAACCATAGAGAACTTGGAATACAGTAGGTTTAACACCAATATAAATAAAGAATGAGTTCATTACAGTACCTTATGTGGTGGTTTTTCTTTCTTGCACTAACGGAGCTCATGAGATTTCCTGTTGAGTTTTGTGTTGTGAAGTTTTCAAGTTTTGGGTAAAGATTTGATGGACTATGGAATAAGGAGTGGCAAGAGCCTAAGATTGGGGATGCCCATGGCACCCCAAGATATTCAAGAATAGCCAAAATCCTAAGCTTGGGGATGCCCCCGGAAGGCATCCCGTCTTTCGTCTTCGTTCATTGGTAACTTTACTTGGAGCTATATTTTTATTCGCCACATGATATGTGTTTTGCTTGGAGCATATTGTATGATATTAGTCTTTGATTTTTAGTTTACCACAATAATCCTTGCTGTACACACCTTTCGGGGAGAAGCCCACTTGATTGAAATTTGTTAGAATAACTCTATGTGCTTCACTTATATCTTTTGAGCTAGATAATTTTTGCTCTAGTGCTTCACTTATACTTTCTAGAGCACGACAGTGGTTTAATTTTGAAGAAATTGTTAAGCTCTCATGCTTCACTTATATTATTTTGAGAGTCTTTTAGTACATCATGGTATTTGCTATGGTTATAAAATTGGTCCTAGAATGGTAGGCATCCAAGTTGGGTATAATAAAAACTATCATAGAAAGTGCATTAAACACTAGGATCAATTTGATGCTTGATAATTGTTTTGAGATATAAAGGTAGTAATGTTAGAATCATGCTAGTGGGTAATTATGAAATTGAGAAATACTTGTGTTGAAGTTAGCAAGTCCCGTAGCATGCACGTATGGTAAAAGTTGTGTGACAAATTTGTTGCATGAGGTGCTCTTTTGATTGTCTTCCTTATGAGTGGCAGTCGGGGAGGAGCGATGGTATTTTCCTACCAATCTATCCCTCTAGGAGCATGCGTAGTAGTACTTTGCTTCGAGGGCTAAGTAGATTTTTGCAATAAGTATATGAGTTCTTTATGACTAATGTGAGTCCATGGATATACGCACACTCCCCTTGCACTTTGCTAATCTCTATTGTGTCGCGCAAAATTCGCCGGTATCATGCACCCATTATTTACCTTGCTCAAAACAGCCACCATACCTACCTATTATGGCATTTCCATAGCCATTCTGAGATATATTGCCATGTAATTTTCCACCGTTCCGTTATTATGACACGTTCCATCATTGTCATATTGCTCATTGCATGATCATGTAGTTGACATCGTATTTGTGGCAAAGCCACCTTCATAATTTTCATACATGTCACTCTTGATTTATTGCATATCCCGGTACACCGCCGGAGGCATTCATATAGAGTCATATTTTGTTCTAAGTGTTGAGTTGTAATTCTCGAGTTGTAAATTAATAAAAGTGTGATGACCTTCATTATTAGAGCATTGTCCCAAGTGAGGAAAGGATGATGAAGACTATGATTCCCCCACAAGTCGGGATGAGACTTCAGACTTTATAAAAATAAAAAGAGGCCAAAGAAGCCCATGAAAAAAAAGAGGCCAAAGAAGCCCACCAAAAAGAAAAAAAAGAAAAAAAAGAAAGTAAGAAAAATAAAAAATAATGAGAGAAAAAGAGAGAATGGACAATGCTACTATCTCTTTTTCCACACTTGTGCTTCAAAATAGCACCATGATCTTCATGATAGAGAGTCTCTTGTGTTGTCACTTTCATATACTAGTGGGAATTTTTCATTATAGAACTTGGCTTGTATATTCCAATGATGGGCTTCCTCAAAATGCCCTAGGTCTTCGTGAGCAAGCAAGTTGGATGCACGCCCACTTAGTTTCTTTTGTTGAGCTTTCGTACATTTATAGCTCTAGTGCATCCTTTGCATGGCAATCCCTACTCACTCACATTGATATATATTGATGGGCATCTCCATAGCCCGTTAATACGCCTAGTTGATGTGAGATTATCTTCTCCCTTTTTGTCCTCACAACCACCATATACCACCATAGTGCTATGTCCATGGTTTATGCTCATGTATTACGTAAGAGTTGAAAAAAGCTGAAGCGCGTTAAAAAGTATGAACCAATTGCTTGGCTCGTCATCGGGGTTGTGCATTATGGGAGTATTTTATGTAATGAAAATGAAGCATGGCCTAACTATATGATTTTGTAGGGATAAGCTTTCTTTGGCTATGCTATTTTGATAGCACATGATTATTTGTTAGTATGCTTTGAGTATTACTATTTTTATGTTTTATAAGATTTTATTTTGAATCATTTGGATCTGAACATTCATGCCACAATAAAGAGAAATGCATTGAGAATTATGCTAGGTAGCATTCCACATCAAAAATTCTGTTTTTATCATTTACCTACTCGAGGACGAGCAGGAATTAAGCTTGGGGATGCTTGATATGTCTCCAATGTATCTATAGTTTTTTATTGTTCCATGCTATTATATTACCTGTTTTGGATGTTTATGGCCTTTATTTTACACATTTATATCATTTTTGGGACTAACCTACTAACCGGAGGCCCAGCCCGTATTGCTGTTTTTTTGCCTATTTCGGTATTTCGAAGAAAAGGAGTATCAAACGGAGTCCAAATGGAATGAAACCCTCAGGAGCGTGATTTTTGGAATGAACGTGATCCAGAGGACTTGGAGTGCAAGTCAAGAAGCGATCTAGGCGGCCACGAGGGTGGAGGGCGCGCCCACCCCTACAGGGCGCACCCCCTGTCTTGTGGGCCCCTCGGGCGGCCACCGACGTACTTATTCCTCCTATATAAGCCTACATAAACCGAAAACATCCAGGGAGCCACCAAGGAAATATTTCCGCCACCGTAACCTTCTGTATCCGTGAGATCCCATCTTGGAGCCGTCGCCGGTGTTCTGCCGGAGGGGGAATCCACTATGGAGGGATTCTACATCAACACCATAGCCCTTCCGATGAGTTGTGAGTAGTTTACCACAGACCTTCGGGTCCATAGTTATTAGCTAGATGGCTTCTTCTCTCTTTTTGGATCTCAATACAATGTTCTCCCCCTCTCTTGTGGAGATCTATTCGATGTAATCTCTTTTTGCGGTGTGTTTGTTGAGATCCGATGAATTGTGGGTTTATGATCAAGTTTATCTATGGATAATAATTGAATCTTCTCTGAATTATTTTATATGATTGAGTTATCTTTGCAAGTCTCTTCGAATTATCAGTTTGGTTTGGCCTACTAGATTGATCTTTCTTGCCATGGGAGAAGTGCTTAGCTTTGGGTTCAATCTTGCGGTGTTCTTACCCAGTGACAGAAAGGGTTGTAAAACACGTATTATATTGTTGCCATCGAGGATAAAAAGATGGGGGTTATATCATATTGCTTGAGTTTATCCCTCTACATCATGTCATCTTGCTTAATGCGTTACTCTGTTCTTATGAACTTAATACTCTAGATGCATGCTGGATAGCGGTTGATGTGTGGAGTAATAGTAGTAGATGCAGGCAGGAGTCGGTCTACTTGTTGCGGATGTGATGCCTATATACATGATCATGCCTAGATAATGTTATAATTATTCGCTTTTCTATCAATTGCTCGATAGTAATTTGTTCACCCACCGAATACTTATGCTATCTTGAGAGAAGCCACTAGTGAAACCTATGGCCCCCGGGTCTATCGCTTATCATATTTGCTTCCAATTTACTTTTATTTGCATCTTTATTTTCTGCATCTATATTATAAAATACCAAAAATATATTTATCTTATCATATTATCTCTATTAGATCTCACTTTCGCCTGTGCTTGCCCCCTTTTCACCAAAGAGGAAACGAGGACACTGCGCGGGCTGGCGCCCACCTAGCGCCGCCTGGCCTTGGTCGTCATGGCTTGCGTCATAGGAACCTCGCGAGGTACCCCTTGCCTTGGTCTCTCCGCCTCCCTCGCGAGCCTGCCTGGTGAGGCCGCTCCCGAGGAGGCCTTGTGGCGTCCGCCCCGTGAGGCTTGGCCCCTCGCGAGGGTCTTGAGTGTTTGGTTGATGAAGACAGGCCGTACTGGGCCACTAGTTGAGCCACGCCGCAGGCTGCAGGCAGGCAAGTCTAGGGACCCCCGTTCCCAGAACGCCGACACTTTCGATCGCGCCCCACAACACAACAAGCACACCCACGACTACACATATAGAGGAGATGTCCACCGGCGCTCCAGTGGAGTTCGACGAGCATAGAGTGGAGACCCACGCGAGGGAGACGGATCTCTCGGTGGTGTACTCCATCGACCCGGCCGTGGTGGACGACTACATCAACAGCGTTGAGCAGTTGCTTGCTCGAGACAAGTACAAGGTGGTCGGCATCGACCTCCAGTACACCGTCGGTCGTCCCGACATAGATCATAAGGTTGCCGTCACACAGTTGTGTGTTCGCCATCATGTCCTCATCTACCACTACTGCATGGCCACAGAGCCTTGCAAGCGTTTCAACAGGTTTGTCAACAGCACCGACTACAAGTTTGCCACAATGGAAACCAAAGACGATGTAAATGTGCTCAGTGTTACGGGCTTTGCCTGCAAGAACCTTGTCAAAATCTGTGACCACTACAGGGTCTGGGGCAGCACGAACAAGGACTCCCTGGTCAAACTCGCCTCGGCCATCATCGACCCCTACTATGAAAAGATGAAGCAGGATGCCCAGAGAACAAGTCCCCTATCCTGGCACAGGGCCTGGAAGCGGCAACTGGATGAACCTCACCTCAGGTTCGCGACCAAGAGCGTGTACACATGCTACAAGATGTACAGGCAGATCGTTGACATGAGGAAGTGCCTCGTTACCCAAATTGACGAGCCCGGATCGAGCCACAAGCAGAGCAAGCGTCACAAGAAGTAGATGATCATTTATGCTAGTTAATCATGCATGTAATATATTGTTTACTTTATTGGTGTGTGGAAATTTCATGTGTGTAGTAGCCACCTATGTAATTATGCATGTAATAGTTAACTTTGGTGTGTGCAAATGCCATGGTTGTAGTAGCCACCTATGTAAGTGGATGTTTAATTTGGTTATGCAAGCATGTCCTTATAAGTGTGTGTATATATATGTTGTTGTTCCATATGCAATCCCATCGCACAACACACGCGTCTTATTAGCAGCAACCGTCTATGTTATTATCGGTCTTCACACACATTTCTGATTACATACCTGTTTGCCGTGTATCACACCCATCTTGTTAAGTTGAACCGTTTCTGTTCTCATGTCTCAACGCAAACAGTTCATCCGAGTGAACCACATGCCGTATATCGCACACACCTTCATCTGGCTGACCGTTTCTTTTGTGTTGCCTAATCACAAACAGTTCATCCGAGTGAACCGTATGCTGTATATCGCACACACCTCCATCTAGCTGTCTGTTTCTTTTGTTCCTCCTCATCGCAAACAGTTAATTGAACTGAACTATATGCCCTGCATCGCACACGCAACTGAAATCTGAACCGTGTTTGATGGCTCCGCCATCGCAAATGTTTTGCACCTTTTTTGACAGTTTTTTTACACCACTGTTTGCGATTATGGCATCGCACACTGTTTCGGCGAATGGTCTCTGATCGTATTGTCGTGTTAGCAGCATCCTGTAGTAGTTATGACACACACTTGTATTGTTGCCATTATGCATAAAAAGATGGGGTTTGTTCATATTGATTGATTTCACTTTGTCTACATCATGTCATCTTGCTTAAGGCGTTACTCGGTTCTTTATGAACTTAATACTCTAGATGCATGTTGGATAGCGGTCGATGTGTGGAGTAATAGTAGTAGATGCAGGCAGGAGTAGGTCTACTTGTCTCGGAGGTGATGCCTATATACATGATCGTTGCTTTGAATATTGTCATAATTATTCGCTTTTCTATCAGTTGCCCAACAGTAATTTGTTTACCCACCATATGCTATTTTCAATAGAGAAGCCCCTCGTGAAAACTATGGCCCCCGGGTCTATCTTTATCATATATTAAAATCCAAAAATACCTTGCTACAATTTATTTACCTTTATTCTTATTTTGTGTTTTTGCTTATCTATCTATCACTACAAGATTTGATCCTTGTAATTAATCGCCAAGGGATTGACAACCCCTTGTTTGCGTTGGGTGTTATTTTGTGTGTAGGTGTTGTTCAAGAGGTGTCACGTGGTTGTCCTACTGGATTGCTAACATTGGTTCTTAACTGAGGGAAATACTTATCTATATTGTACTTCATCATCCTCTTCTCTTCAAGGAAATCCGAACTCATGTCACAAGTAGCACCCGGCGTTATCACAAAGAAAATTGAAATCATTAGTATACCTAGCTTAATGAGTGTTGACTCACAAGCCCACTTGGATGATTTGATCTTCCTTGTATCGAGCTTCTGAAATTTCTTTTTTGCTTCACTGTCGATGAAGACGATCCCCTGAGTGAAAACTTATTGTGGTGGTGCGGTAAACGAACCCAAAGCACCACGTACGCGAGTGGACCTCTTCGTAAACATCTACAAAACATTTTTTTAGTCCAATACAATTAAGAAATATTGATCCTACAGTAGTTATAACTTCATACTCCTCTCAAAACATCAATGAATCCAAGCCAAACTCAAATTTGGATTAAAAATATGCATTTCCTAGACATGGCAATGCTAGGCATGTAGAAGATGGATTCGCAAAAATAATAATTCGTGCTTGGAGGAGAAACATACCATGGATCGATCACACGGAAGGATTTGAATTGAAATCGAGCGAGTAGGGTGATCGAGCAAAGTTTTCCTAGGGTTTGGAGAGGTTTGGAGGAAGAAGAAGAAGAAGAAGAAGAAGAAGAAAAGAGAGAGAGAGATGGGGTGATTTACCTCCTTCCTCAGGCTCTTTGTGGCCGCCAGGGATCCATACGACCGCCCATAAGAGTGTTTGTGCTCGTATGAAATGCCATCATTCACCCTGATAGCTTACCCGCGTCTATGCATACTTCAAATAACCAATGAAACGAGCATGTCGCCGATATGGAATTCCGTCAAATGCTCTGGAATTCTTTCTTATTTCTGCAAAGGTTTAAAGTGACCACTCGGCGCTCGCGCTCACATGAAAGGTCGTCGTTCATCCTGTTACCTCTAGATGTTTTCTGCTGGAACCGCCAGGAGGTCATGCGACCGCCCAAACGAATGCTCTGGTCATTTTAAAGGCTGTCTTTTGATCCGTTTCCTATGAAACTTGTCTTTTTCTTTGTTCTCCTTTCGGGTTAGTTCCAACGCAATACATAGGCATATTTCTAGGCATCCGAACATTAATACAACATAAAATTTAAATTCCACATAGCAAAGCCTTCGTTAGAACAACTCTTCCGAACTCACTTCTTTATCTAGAACTTCAATCACTATTTTATTAAACTAAAAAATAAAAACTTGTTTACTTTATTCGCGTGGGTTGCCTCCCATGAAGTGCTTGTTTTCGACCGGTTAGCTCGACCGTAGTGGTGATCAAGGTGGTGCAAACACACTAAGACCATAGTTTCTGGCTTTCACAATGATGCCTTCTCCGATATAGGTCTTCACTACCTAGAGAAATGTCTCACAAAAGTATCTTTAGCGGGTAAGCTAAATCACACATTCCCCTCAAACACATTCATCACATCTTTGATAGTCCTTAGAAAAGGTCTACCGAGTATTATTGCAGCAATAGGATCTTCATGCATATCTACTATCACAAGATCAATCATGACAGGGCAATCATTTATTTGAACTATAATTCCATGCTTAATGCCTATTGCCTGAGTAAGTAGAATTATCCATATTCAATATATTCTCAATAGTAGCATAAGTGCCTAGATTGAGACTATCATAAACAGATTTAGGGATAGTGGAAACACTAGCCCCTAGATCACATAAAGCACTGAATTTATTCAATCCAATCTCAATCTCTATAGTGGGTTCAAAAGCATCTTCTTGCTTAGCTGACAACTTACTGTAAAGTTTCTTCCTTTCATCATCAAGTTGCCGTACCTTTGCTGCAACTTGTTCAACAAAGACATTATATGCTTCATTATTAGGTACCTCAGGTAGTAGGTGCTTCATCGATATCATCTTTACAAAGTTTGCAACTGTATAATTATATTCTGCCGCGTGGCTTGTGTCAAGCTCTTTAGTCTTTGCATTGTTTCCTGTCACCATCTTGACATCTTCAACCAGGTTAGGTTCTGGTTTACCTGCAAACTTGGCTAGAATTAATGTTTGGCTCTCTGCAATTTTAGCCACTTGTGCCTCCATATTATTGGATCTTCCTTCAAGTATTTGTACATCATTGGTTAGTCCAACAATCTTACGAGTCAATTGACCAAGTAAGTTATCATGATTCTTCAAAATATTTTGAAGTTTTCATTCTGCTCAGTTTGACTAGCATGAAACTTTTAGGAGTATCTTCGAGAGTATTTCTTATTGCTGCTACTAGCTCCATTAAAATTATTTGATGCTCCTCCATTACTAGGATAAGGAAGTCTAGGAGCATACCCATTATTTTTCCAGTTTGGATTATAGCTATTGTGATATTTTCTTCATTATTGATGTCATTCACGTTTACCTCTTTTTTACCTTTCATCACGGAGATAAGTTCATCAAGTTTGATTGTTAACTCTGGGTTACTTCCTTCAATTGCATTCACCCTTTTGGTGGTAGCTCTCTCAAAAATACCATTGGACATGGTTCTCTTGCATATCATCAAGTAGTTTCTTGGCATCATCTATGGATATTCCCATGATTGTTACTCCTGCAGTTGTATCAAGCATAGTTTTTGACATGAGATTTAAACCATTATAAAACATACGAAGGATTGACCATTCCCCCATTCCATGATTAGGACAGTATCCTTATGGCTTCTTTCATTCTATCCCATGCAAGCGCTAGTGGCTCACATTCTTTCTGCTTAAAACCTGTAATCTGAGAGCAAAGTTGCACAATTTTTGCAGGTGGAAAAAACTTAGCTAAAAAAATGATGCAACAATCAGCCCAAGAAGTTATATTGCCTCTAGGTAGAGCTAGAAGCCATTTTTTTTGCTTTTCCTCCCAAAGATAATGGAAATAGACACAACTTCAAAGCGTCTGGGTCATAATCTCTATTGTGAGTCATATTGCACAATTCAATAAAATTATGCAGGTGCATACCGGCCTCTTTAGAAGCAGAGCCTCCAAATTGTTCATGTTGAACCATGGAAACTAAATTCGGTTTGATCTCATACACAGCGGCTGCAACCTCAGGTTGTGCTATTGGTTCACACATAAAGTTGTTGCTGGGAGTAGCAAAAATCCAAAGATTACGAGCCATAGTAATCTTTTTGGATTTTCCAACTAACAAGACTTGCAACAAAAATAAAACTTAAACTAGAACAAAAAATAAACACAAGAACCGAAACCAAACTTTAACAAAAACTCTAAACACAAAGACTAGGAACACTAAACTCCTCCCAGGCAACGGCGCCAGAAAAAGGGCTTGATTCCCCCTTTTAGTGATCCGATAAAGGAACAAAAAAGTATCCCGCACCTATTTCTTCAACGTTGCCCTAGGTTATCAGACATGAATGGCGCTCCGAGATCCAAACCTGGTCAACCCTGGTTCATGACAATTGTGGTTTATCAAAATTCATGCTTCCTTAGTTTTTTTGTACTTTTGTCATGTATTCTCAATTTAAGTACCGGTCAATTTTAATAGCTCTCATACTTTTCAGTGTATTTAATAACTTAAAAGGAGGATAAATCTGGGTAGGTCGAATATTGTTCATGACGAGCGGGGTGGAGCGCCAATTAGTGGAGACGAGGGCGATGGTGCACTTGACAGGGAGGCAGGTGATGATGTGACAGAGGAGCTTGTCGTGGAGGGTGCTGATGCGATCCTCGCCGATGGAAAGGGAGTCGGTGCAAGGCAGCAAGGCAAGGGTTTTAGTCGGAGTGTAGCAGTGTGGTCAGCTGGGTTCGCCTGGCCTTGGTTAAGAGTTGTGTTCGTTTGCTCAATGCTATTAAATGTAGGTATCATCCATCAAGAAGTCTTTTTTTGTTGGCAGGAACCATTTCTGTCTCCACCTTACTGTATATAACTTGAAGACATAAATTTCAGTAAAATGGGCACACCATTACTCCGTTGAAAATTTTGTTTTGCCAACTATTGCACTTATGACCAATTCCTCTACCTTTGCACTCTTTCCAGGCACTGTACTCATCGTGAATTTGGTATTATGATGCTCATGGCTAACATGTTGGCTAAGGTAAGCACCCTACAATACTAACATCATATTGATATGACATAGTTTTTTCCTTTTTTGCTAGCTAAAAGCCTAAAATGATATTGACTGGTTGCCTTGCGTGCAGTTACTTTATTTGAGTGGTATTCTTAGTTCTACCATAGCGTCTTGGTTTGGGAAAAGGTGTCGAATTGATCTAAAATATACGGTGCATATTTTTGGTTTTGTACTTATGAATGACAGGAGTATGGCTTCTTGGTCTCTACAACCCATGGTCCGGACATGGCCCGTAGCAACGCATGGGCATATGTGCTAGTAAGAACTAAAGGAAGTGGCAGATCCGGACATTTTCTTAAATTTCAAACATGAACATTTTTTGAAAAATTTGACTTATCTTGAAATATAACATTTTTCAAATTGTGAAGCATTTTAAAAAGAACTCGTGCATTCTTTGAATCTATGAACAAAGAGAATATTTAAAAACTCCGACCAAAAATTTGGAAACACGATCATTTTTTGAATCTGCACAATTTTTTTAAAACTTGGAGCAAAATTTGAAAATGAGAACATCTAATCAAAGTAGCGATCATTTAAACAAACATGAACATGTTTCCAAATTTTGAACATTATTATGAAATCAGAAACATTTTTTCGAAATTGCGAACTGTTTCGATGAATAAAAGAGGAGAAGACAGAAGCGGAAAAATGGAAAACACAAAAAAAAAACAAAGAAGAAAATCGAAAAAATCGGTGAAGAAACAAACAGGAAAAACCATGTAAAAAACTGGACAGAATCTTCTAGAAGTTCGTAAATCGGAGGCCTGTGTTAGCATCAGAATTGGGCCGGCCCACTCCGTTCGCGCCTGTGCGATACTCAGCAATTTGACGTATCGTGCGTTATATAAGGGACTCCCTAATAGTTTTTTGAGGCAAAGGAAATCCCAAGCCGTAACCGAGACAGAGCAGCGACAAATAGGCCCATCCATCCAGACTATATCTTTCCCTATCCCTATCCCTATCCCTATATATATATATATATATATATATAATAAAGCACGGAGTGCTTCTGGTCGTCCGTCATTAAAAATGCCCTTGAAGTTGTAAATAATTACCCACCATGCCATTGGTAAGTGGAAAAAACGGTTCGGTTTACCCTTTTCTAAAATCCGCGACCTACTCAACTTATTAAAGTGAATCCCCTGTAATCAACAGCGTGCATGTGTGTGGCGTAGTGGTGTGAGGCTCGCCTATTTACCTGGGAGACCCAGGTTCGAGTCCCCTTGCTCCCTTTTCCTCCTTTTATTTTTCTCTCCTATTAATGTTGGTAGGCATAGGATATTACTACTCGCTCCAGCGTCACTTAGCAGATGGGCAGCACAATGTACCAGTTACTCTATTTTTTGGACATATTCATATATTTCAAAAAAAATCATAACTTTCAAACCCTAACTCCAAATCTAACATGTTATGTATAGAAATCCCTTAAAAAGATGTGTAGATTTCAAATATGGTATTATATTAATCACTTTCAATGTCAAAAAAACTCATAACTTTCAAACCCTAACTCCAAATCTAACATGTTATGTATAGAAATCCCTTAAAAAGATGTGTAGATTTCAAATATGGTATTATATTAATCACTTTCAATGTCAAAAAAACTCATAACTTTCAAACCCTAACTTCAAATCTAGCATGTTATATATAGAAATCCCTTAAAAAGATGTGTAGATTTCAAATATGGTACTATATTAATCACTTTCAAATCCTAACGCCAAATCTAACATGTTATATATGGAAATCCCTTTAAAAAGATGTGTAGATTTCAAATATGCTATTATATTAATCATCATTCCTAAAATTCCATTTATGATGCAACCTTTATTAATATCTTCTTTATATGGGGTATTTTGAAAATCCCGGCTTAACGTTGATATTTCTGTAGTCTAATAAATTGGAAACATGTTGAATACATTTCACAAATAATACAACCTTATGAACTTACACCAGTTATCATGTTGTTTCTCGTGGGGCATTGTGAAAGATTTGAAGGGATTCGCCGATTCTCTCAGGTGTGCGTATAAGGGATGATTTTTTTCCGTTGCAACACACTGGGAATAATGCCTTTCCATGGAATCTGAAGCATGCATGGTTAAAAAAGAAATTCCGAATCATACACCTGATTTCATGAAAATTATTGTGACCTCTTCAAATAGAAAATTCGTTTTAGTGTGGTATGTGCAAATCTGTTTATTATGTTTCCTTCTATATGAAAGAAAATTGAGTTGTACTTTAGACTTTATAGGTCTCCGTGCATGTAAGTTTAGAAGAAATTTGGTAACGAAAATCAGTAATGGGCATCTGGTAACTTACCAATTAAACCTTAATTTCTTATATATGTACATACATGTACGATCCTCATATATTTCAAAAAAAATCATAACTTTCAAACCCTAACTCCAAATCTAACATGTTATATATAGAAATCCCTTAAAAAGATGTGTAGATTTCAAATATGGTATTATATTAATCACTTTCAATGTCAAAAAAACTCATAACTTTCAAACCCTAACTTCAAATCTAGCATGTTATATATAGAAATCCCTTAAAAAGATGTGTAGATTTCAAATATGGTACTATATTAATCACTTTCAAATCCTAACGCCAAATCTAACATGTTATATATGGAAATCCCTTTAAAAAGATGTGTAGATTTCAAATATGCTATTATATTAATCATCATTCCTAAAATTCCATTTATGATGCAACCTTTATTAATATCTTCTTTATATGGGGTATTTTGAAAATCCCGGCTTAACGTTGATATTTCTGTAGTCTAATAAATTGGAAACATGTTGAATACATTTCACAAATAATACAACCTTATGAACTTACACCACTTATCATGTTGTTTCTCGTGGGGCATTGTGAAAGATTTGAAGGGATTCGCCGATGCTCTCAGGTGTGCGTATGAGGGATGATTTTTTTCCGTTGCAACACACTGGGAATAATGCCTTTCCATGGAATCTGAAGCATGCATGGTTAAAAAAGAAATTCCGAATCATACACCTGATTTCATGAAAATTATTGTGACCTCTTTAAATAGAAAATTCGTTTTAGTGTGGTATGTGCAAATCTGTTTATTATGTTTCCTTCTATATGAAAGAAAATTGAGTTGTACTTTAGACTTTATAGGTCTCCGTGCATGTAAGTTTAGAAGAAATTTGGTAACGAAAATCAGTAATGGGCATCTGGTAACTTACCAATTAAACCTTAATTTCTTATATATGTACATACATGTACGATCCTCATGATTTAGGCTCTCAATGATAAATCAAATGATGAAGGTAATGACTCATTATACTACAAATTAACTAGGAAGGTAATTTAGATATTTAAATTAATCAATTCTTTCAGGATTGAAGTGTAGCATATCATACATGCATTTTAAGATCATTGGTAAAATATACATTACATGGCTGATGCAACAGAATGTTATCTTGGGTCATTGGGCTAGGGAGGTGTGTTTTGATTCTCCCGGTGCAACGCACGGGCATATTTACTAGTAAAAGAGAAAAAGAAAACCTGGATTCTCTCCTGGGATGGAAAGTCAAGCACGCGACTCCATCTCGGTTTCTAGCTGATTTATACTATATATATGCTATAAAGAGGCTCGGGGACGGCTCCGCCTCAATCGTGCTAGATTAGTTTGTTTATTACTCTGAGGCCGCTCCAAAATAAAAAGTTAGTTTACTCTGAGAAGAGGAGCTGAATTACTCCATCGATTCCGATGGGCACCACTGCCAGCCGCTCGTCGCCGGCGGCCAAGATTACGCGCCTCGTCACGGTCCCCGTCGCCAAGTACTCCAAGATGACGACAGTCGACACGATCGACTTTCACGGTAACGTGTGGCACGTCAACGTGTACCCTATAAACGACATAGTGGCCGTCGCGGTCACCTGCGTCGACAAGCAAGACCCATGCTCGGCCTCGGCCACCAACGTCTCTATTGAAATCTTGGACGAGACTGGAGAGCACACCACGTTCCACGGAGATTACGGAGTCATGATGGTCAACACAAGGGTGATGGAGACATCCTCTTGCGTCAACGGCGATGGCGCCTTCACCGTCCGGTGGACGCTGTCGGTCGACGTGAAGCAGCAGTCAACCAGGTGGCGACTTGGAAACTTGTCCACTTCCAAGGTCAGGCCCGTGCACCTGGAGCCCGCCATGGTCGGGTCCTGCACTTTCGCGATCAACAGCTTCTCCAAGCTCAAGGCGACGCTGCGGAGCTCGGAGTGCGCCTACTCCAAACCCTTCAGCGTGGGCGGGATAACATGGTTCCTCAAGCTCTATCCCAATGGGTCCCGGCGCGACGAGGAACGCGTGTCCCTGTCGCTAGTCCGTGAACGTTACGACCAACCTGCAACGACGGCCCAGTTCAACTTTGAGTTTGAGGGGGTCGCCAACTATGAGTCTAGTAAGATAACACACACGTTCAATCGTGCCAACTACGAAGTCGAATATAAGCTGCCGCCGCTCAGCACTTCTGCCAAACATGACCCTCTCATCATCCGATGTTGTCTCGCCGTTATAGGGATGGAGACGCCGAGCTTGCTTTCTTCCATGGCTTAGCTTTCGACCGCCACCTCGAGAAAGTTTTAACTCCTTCGTTGAGTGACATGCATGCTTGATTTATTTCTTTTGCGTGTGAGCTTGAGTATTTGTTTAATGCGTACGTATTAGGTTTTTATGCTTGTGTTGGGATCCACCCAAGGATTTTGACCTATCCTATTCTACTCCCTCCGTCTAGGTGTGTAAGTCATCTTACGTTGCGCACCATGACCAAGGTGGAGGGGAAAACGAGAGAACTTAATGTGTTTTATCTAATTAATAACAATGCATGCAACGAACTAACCAATACATGTCGTGTTTGGTAGTCTCAAATCATTTAAAGCATGCATGACTCACATCTCTTATTGGTTGATATGTCATGAAAACAAGAAACGAGATGAGAGTTGATGTATATGTATCGCGCCTAAGTGTTTTGGGATTATTTGGTTTTCGTAAGATGACTTACACACCTAGACGGAGGGAGTAAAAATAAAAGAGGCGGACTGCTATTTGTATACATTTACTCTTGGAAAAATCTACTCCTATGTAGCAATGTGTGTGCACCGATGTCTTCTAATTCTATGCTACTACCTCCCTCGATGAGTATTGAAAATGATAGGGTGCGAATGCCAGATTTTTGAAAGTTGTGTCCAAACGACTGTTGGACCGTGGGATATTATCACGAATCTTGGAGCAAGGTACACAGGCACGTCACCACACACAGTCGTTCGACGATCAGTCCATCCATCGCGGACACCACCTCCCCTCTCACTTCTCTAGTTCTCTGTCTTCTTTTCCCCACTCCTCTGCCTTTTTCCTTCACTCCTCTACCCAAACTCACCTACGCGATCAGATCCCTGGCGACATGCTACACGCATGGTCAAGGAAGACGGCGAGGAGTCATCGGCGGGAGGTCCTGTTCACGGTGAGTGACGGCGGAGTACATAACTGAGCAATCATTCTTGTCTAAAAAAAAACTGAGCGATCGTCCACACAATGCTCCAGTTGGGCTGACCCATTAAGAGGTCCACGCAGGGGTTCCCTGGGGCGGTTTTGGGAACCTTCTAGAGGATTCCAAACTGGTTTTCCCGGTTTTAGGAACCTTCTAAATGGTTCTTGGTGTTTTTTCCTATCTTTATTGGTTTTTAGATATTTTTTATTGTTTTTCTGTTTTTCTCTTCTTTCTCTTTATTTTTTTCCGTTTCATTTGTCCTTTTAACCTCTCCTTTTTTAGAAAAACGCAAATTCAAAAAAGTACAATATCTGTAAAAAAAAGTTTGAAAATTCAAAATATTCGCTCTTTACAAAAATGTCGGATTTTTCAGAATTTATTAATTCTCAATTTTTTAAAATTCATGACCAGTTTTTATAAAGCATGAACTATAAATGTTCTGTGTGTATTCAAAAAAATGTTTAGTGTATAATTGAAATTTTCTCACCGTATATTAAAAACTATTATTGTATATAAATAAAATGTTCATCATATATTAAATAATATTTATAGTGTATTACGTTAAAAAAATTCACCATATTTTCGAAATTTTTAGCATGTAATTAAATTTGTTCACAGTAAATTAAAAAAGTTCGTTCGGTGTATAAACAAAATGTTCAACGTATATCAAATAATTTTCAGTGTGTATTTTTAAAAAATGTTCAACATTTAAAAAAATTGTAACCATATTGAAATTTTCATGAACATATGTGGCCCAGCCCAAAACGCAAGAACCGAAGCACGATGGTGGTCACACTATCCAGATCCTCCGATCGGCCACGTTAAAATCCACGTAGACAGTGGATTGTCTTCTGATGGGAGTAGTGGAGTCGTTGCACGATGGTTTGCAGAGATGAATACGGTTAGTCCCTCGGGTCTTCAGCTATTGTTCTACCTGGTGTTAATAATCCAATGGTTCCGGGGGCCATAGCATGTCGCGAGGTCTTGACACTTGCGGCTGAACTATCTTTGGGTCGTTCGGTAATTGCCTGCGACTGCAAATCAATCATGGACGATATCCAAAAGGGGTTGGGAGCCCCCCATATAGCTATTGCGAAAGAGATAAATATGAGAGGAGTCTAAGCTGTGATTTTATGTTCGAAGGTCGAGCTTTGAATTAGGAGGCGCACAATCTTGCAAAATTTGTTGTATCCGTTTCTCAAGGTCTTCATATACATGGTTTTGGTACCGCCCGAGAAAAACGGTTACCGGGCGGATACCGAGCTTCTCGCTGCCCCACGAGAAAGACGTACGTGAAAAATTAACAACCTAGCAAGAGTCGATCTCGCGACCTGTTTGCTTAGCGCATGCATACAGGAGGTACCACTAAGCTACTATCACTTCTGTGCTGAATATCAGTTCAAGTCATATCTATAACTAGTTTAAGAGAATTTGAATTCAAGATTAAATTATAAATTTATAGATAGAAAATCCACCTTGTGAACCGTGTTTGCGGGTGATGCATTCCCTTCTCCAGGTACTAAAAGTGATAAATAGGCTCGATTCTCAGCACAGAAAGAAGGGTTTACGAATAAAAAAAAAAGCTGCGGGTCTCTTTTCATATCCAGCTATGTGAAAACCCACGTACTCTTCTCTGAAACAGTCCAAAATATGTTCGTTATTTCTCGGTAACCGCAATAACTGAGAATCTCGCCTCCCCAGGAGAAAATTCGACCATTCGGTATCCAAAACCTTCCTCCTACGTGGCTTATATCCTCCCATGACCCTGTTTGTATCTTGCTGAACATTGTTCAGTTTTAATAAAGTGTGGGACCCAAAACAAAAAAAATCCTTTTACTCAAAGAAAAAAACTACCCAGATCCTGTATCTCCAAAAAAAGGACGTCAATAACTACCGAACTTTCGGTCTGGGGGCGTACCAGACCGAACGAAAGGTTCGGTACGCCATCTTAGCCCCGCCGAACGATTTCGTCCGGGACGAGAGGCCCCCAGCCCGAACGCCCATTCCCACTGCTCCTACATGCCCTTTTTTAGGAACACCGCCTTACAGGCCTCTTCTCTGTAGAAACAAGAAAAAAGCTCAGAGGCGACACAAAAAGCCCTTCTTTGCTGGGACAAAATAAATGCAAGCCCTTTTTTTGCTGGGAAAAAAATTGCTATGGATCATATGTAAAGTAAAATATTCAAAGAAAATTAGAGTAAAAATGCCAGTCCCATAAAGTTGGTTTGACATGAAAAAAATCATTAGCGATTACATTGACATGTATGTAAAGGTAATATAGGTAAATTTTCCCTTTTTTCCAATTGAAGGTCGACAATATAGGTAAACTTGCCATGTCCAAAAGATAAAAATTGTGATGGCAAAATAAAAAAGTAAATTTAACAAAAAATAAATAGGAAATAGAGGTTAAAAAACAAATTGCCATGGCGTTACAGATAAAATTGGCATGCCAAATTGAAAGAAAAATTTGCCATCTTTTTTTTATTTGAAGGTCCTATATTGCCGTGGCAATATAGGTAAATCTGCCATGTCAAAAAGGTAAAAATTGCCATGGAAAAATAAAAAAGTAAAATTTTAACAGAAAAATAGAAATAGAGGCTAAAAAAAGAAATTGGCATGGCGTTGCAGATAAATTTTCCATGTCAATATAGGAAAAATTGCCATCGCAAATTGAAAGAAAATTTTGCCATCTTTTTTTTTCATTTGAATGTCCTATATTGCCGTGGCAATATATGTAAACTTGCCATGGCAAAAAGGTACAAATTGCCATGGAAAAATAAAAAAATTAAAATTAGAAAATAGAAATAGAGGTTAAAAAAAGAAATTGCCATGTCGTTACGGATAAATTTGCCATGTCAACATAGGAAATATTGCCATGGCTAATTGAAAGAAAAAAATCCATGTTTTTTTTTCATTTGAACGTCCAATATTGCCATGGCAAAAATAGGAAACTTGCCATGTCAAAACAGTAAAAATTGCCATGGCAATAAATTAATAAAATTCTCATAGAAAAAGTAGAGGTTCAAAAACTAAATTGCCATGGCGTTATAGATTAATTTTCCATGCCAACATAGGGGAAATTGCCATGGAAAATTAGAAGAAAAATTTGTCAATTTTTCTTCAATAGAAGGTAAAATTTCGATACCATGAATACAAAACTATTGGCATTGCCACAATTTTTTTTACAAAGCCAAAAGTTATGAATTTATTTGCCATGGCAAATTCACTTTACGGCCCATGGCAAATTATAGCTTTTGCTACGTTAGCAAAATACACTTGCCATGGCACAACTCATTTTCTTAGAAAAGCAGAAGCCATTGAAGGCAACATGTTATGATTTTTGCCATGGCAATAAAATAATATGATTTGTCAGAACAATAAAATTTGAGTTGCCATGGCAACATAATTTTGAGTTCCCAAAATGGCAAAAAACATAATTTGAGTTTGCCATAAATTATAATTTCTAAAATGTTGTCACGAAAAAGGTATTAATGGTCGACGTGTGGAAAAACATCTACACTTGCCATGGCAAAACACATATTAAGTTGCCATGGCAATTGTTAAATTGGCGTGCAAAACCAAAAAGAACTCCAAAAAATGCCATGGCAAAAACAAATTAACTTTCCATGGCGAAAAAACCCGTAAAATGCAATGATCACCTCGTTGCCGTATGACTGTATGACACATAGTTACTAAAAAAGCCTACATTTCCATATAACCATTAGAAAACAACAATCTGAGATGGGCCATGATATTAAGACAAAATCTATAAAAATATTGACATGTGTGAATGAACTAACAATTTATAAAGTTGCCATGGTATGAGAATTTGTAATAATTTAAGAAATTGCCATGTTGTGCTAAACATCGTGCTTAGAAATTGCCATGTATTAGGACCAAAAACCTAAATTTGTGTACTACTCACATGGCAAAGTTAGTAACTACAAAAATCACAACAAAAAATTGTGTTCTACTCAGATTTTAGTGTAGCATGGAAAATTTAGGGACTATTTCATACACAAGCAGTGGCAAAAATGTATTCAAAAAAGCTCATGGTATTCAGCATCTAGCAAAATTCATCACACATGGGTAAAAAATGGGGGAAATGGGACGTTGTACAGATGCACACACAAAACTGTAGAAGGAGAGCGGCGGCGCATCGACCTGTTGGGTCCCCCTCGCCCGTGGTGTAGCTCGAGCTCGAGCACCTCCCCGTCGGGCTCCCTTCTGAGGATGGACGCCGTCTGTGAGGAGCCCATCGTGTTGCCCCACCGCGGACTCATCGCCGGGCACCCGACTCTAGTCTCCGTCTGGTGCATGCCGGAAATCGCTGGAGTCATCGCTGCCTTCCCCAATTCACCGGACGGGAGCAGAAATGGCACAGCGCCGCGCTGCTCCGCCGCCGCTCCTCCTGCTCCCGTACGCCTCAGTCATCGCGTGATCCCCGCGCCCGTCCTCTTCGCGTGACCACACCTCGAGCCGGGCGGTGAGCTTGAGGAGGGGAGACGACCTAGATGCCCGCCGCCGCGGCGTGGGCGAGCGGCGGGCGCTCTGCCTCCGCCACGGCTGCACCTCTAGTCGGTGGGAGCGGACTAGAGTCATGCCGTGCTCCGGTCCGGTCAGCATCGCCTGAACAAGCTCGAGGAGGGGAGATGACTACCGTGGTGGCGCAGGCGAGTGGGCGGCGCTTGGTCTCCGCCACGACTGCACCTCTACCCCGGCGAGGATCACACAGATGTATGCGGCCTCGACCCCGCCCAACGAGGGGGCGGGGGGAGCTGGCGGCAGCTAGCGGCGATCCACAGAGACGCTATGGAGAGGAACAGTGGGTGAGGGAAATAAAAGGATAAGGCTGGGGGGAGAAGGAGACGATGTTGTTTGGTCAATCAGTCGTTTGGGAGTTGAGAGGAAAATCCCGAACTACTACTCCCTCCGTTTCTTTTTAGTCTGCATATAAGATTTGGTCAAAGTCAAATTTTGTTAACTTTGACTAAATTTATAAAAAAAATACCAAGATTCACAATATGAAATCAATAATATTAGATGCGTCATGAAATTAATTTTCATACTATATAACTTTACTATTATAGATGTTGATATTTTTTTCTACAAAGTCGGTCAAACTTTACTAAGTTTGACTTTGACCAAATCTTATATGCAGACTAAAAAGAAACGGAGGGAGTACTTATCTGCTGACTTGGCAGTGTCACCTGCTCTAAGATGTGTGCAAATCATCTAACTACAGTCGAGGCGTTCGGGACCAAACGCTAAAATCCTGACGTTCACTACCGGACTCACGGGCTATGCCTACGGCCCAGGGCCGTCGGCATAGGTCCTATGCCGTCGGCATAGATCTATGCCTACGGCTGCCGTCGACATAGCCCCGTCAGTGTAGATCACGTCAGTGTAGTTCTGTCAGACCGTCGGCGTAGTATAGCCGTCGGCATAGGAGCGTATGCCAACGGCCGTGGGGCAGCCGTCGGCATAGTTTAGCCGTCGGCGTTGTTTTTCGTCTGACGGCAACGGACGGTGCCGTCAAAACCGCTGGCGACTCAGGAGAAGACACGTGGCAAAGGTATGCCTACGGCAAACCCGTCGGCATAGATTTAATCTATGCCGACGGCCAAGCCGTAGGCATATATTTGCCACGTGTCGCCCCCTGGTTTGACCTGGCGGCAGGGCTATGCCTACGGCAAAGCCGGCGGCATAGATACAAATCTATGCCGACGGCTTTGCCGTAGGCATATCCCTGCCACGTGGCGCCTCCTGGTGGCTCCTGAGCGTATATATGCCGACGGCTTTGCCATAGGCATTTTTTTTATTTTCCCTGTTTTCTCTTTTTCAATTCATTTGACAGCATTTCAAAACAGAATAATATGAAATATGACAGTTCATCATCATCATTTAAACATAGTCAAGTTCATCATCTAAAGATCATCACCGGCGAAAGTTCACGAACATAAGAGTAGTGCAAGACATGAAACATCATAAAAGTTGAAACATGAAAGACATGGCACAACGGCCGCATACACGGAATCATCATCGACATCAAGCACCATCGAGTCCACCTCCGCCAAAACCGCCACCACCACCGAGTCCACCTCCGCCAAAACCACCACCTCCGCCAAGTCCACCTCCGCCAAAACCACCACCACCACCAAGTCCACCTCCGCCAAAACCGCCACCGCCAAGTCCGCCTCCGCCAAAACCGCCACCGCGCCCACAGTCACTCTGCCAGATCAGAGTGACTGGGGTCGACGGAGCAGGAGTCGAGCCACCGGTCCCCTACATGTTTGAAAGAAGATTCTAATGGTAAATATGGCATGATAGTGTTGAATGAACGAGAACTAGTTTGTCATTAGTTAGGCAAATGTACTAACCGGAGTATCACCGCCTAGTGCCAGCCATTCCTCGAACGTGGGAATGTGTGGGGCGTCTCCCGTTGGTGGTGGTGGGGGTCCAACTTTTGGTGGCTCCGTGCGGTTAGTGCAAGACGCCAACATAGCCTAGATGTTAGTTAAACAAGCAAACTAGAAAGTCAGAAGGAATGAAAGTGCAAATTTGAGCTTGGTTTAAGAGGGCAAAACTAACCGCCATCACTTGATGGCTGTAATCATCGTTTGCCTTCACTCGTTGCAAGTACTCCCTCACCTCAATATGCCTATGCTCGAGAAAGGCCTGATATGCCTACAAAATTGAGGTTGTTTCTAAGTGGACAGTGATGAAAATAAACTAAGAAAGATAGAGACAAAGAAGATAAGGGGAAGTACTTACAGCACGTTGGCGGACTAAGGGAGGCTGCGAACACCCCATACTCTCTAACAGGCTCGGGTTGGTAGCTCGAAGCCGTGTGTACGAGATCGACGGAGTGATCAAGCCATCGAAACACGGATACCGGCCATGGGACTTACCCTGGATGGCCACCACCGCCGTGTCGTCGATCTGAGACTTGGCGACCTCAAGAACGGGAACATCCGGATGCAACTTCTGATAGTTCTGAGTGTAAGACTCTAGGTGTTGCTTGGTGTTACCGTAGTACTGGCTCTCGCCCTCCTTGCGATCACTCCGCTCGCGGGCCAGCATCCACGACTCCATGTCTGAGAGCGGCCTCTGCAACTTGTCCAACCAGTGGACCTCTCCATCCGGTTGTGTCAGGTCGGCCTAGAGGGACACCGGGGAGCAACATCCGGGCCAAACCCACAGCTAAATCCACTCCGTGTAGACCCGACGCGGCAGTTTCCCCCCTCCAGGTGCCGCCGGCGGCGCCGTCCGTGAGGGGGGCCACGCCCAAGAGACGCGTGCCGCCGACATGCCACAACACCACCCCGCATGTATGAGGGCCCGGTACGATGCTCCGGTGGCATTGCTTTCCCCAGGGCCCCCGTCCCGCCTAACCCTGGAGCGGTTGACCACGAGATCTAGCATTGACTTCCCACGGACGGGCTTTCACCAGTGGACCTCTCCACCTGGTTGTGTCAGGTCCGCCCATAGGGACACCCGG
>NC_041387.1:86306263-86325914 GCF_002162155.2 Triticum dicoccoides | reverse complement strand
CCACCCGCATGTATGAGGGCCCGGTACGACGCTCCGGTGGCATTGCTACCCCCAAGGGCCCCCGTCCCGCCTAACCCTGGAGCGGTTGACCATGATATCTAGCCCTTTGACTTCCCACGGACGGGCTTTGACCAGTGGACCTCTCCACTCGGTTGTGTCAGGTCCGCCCATAGGGACACCCGGGAGCAACATCCGGGCCAAACCCACAGATACATCCACTCCATGTAGACCCGACGCGTCCGTTCCCCCCCTCCAGGTGCCGGCGCCGCCGCCATCCGTGACGGGGCCACACCCCGGAGATGCGTGCCACCTCTTCGGACATGCCATAACACCACCCGGTTGTGGTAGGTCATCTGATATATATAAACACTTGGAGCAAAGTCCCCTTCGTATAGACCTGATGCGGTTGTTCCCCATTCCAGTTGCCGGCTGGCGGCGGCACCGTTCGTGAGGGGGGTCACACCGCTCTGTACAGAACCAAAAAATAATGTATGTATGCTTATTAACACATACTCTATATAAGTTAGTTAAATAATAATAATAAAGAAAACAGTGAAGAAAAAGAAAAAAACTATATGTATGCTTATTAACACATATTATATGCTTATTAACATACTATATGCTTATTAACACATACTATATGTATGCTTATTAACACATACTATATGTATGCTTATTAACACATACTGTATGCTTAATAATAATAATAATAATATATGGAAAAAAAGAAAAAAAAAACTATGCCGACGGCAAATGCGGCCAGTGCAGATGGACGGCGCCGCGGATTGATGATGTGTCAGCTATGTCGACGGCTGCCGTCGGCATAGGTCTTGGTCGGTGCGCTCTGGATCAGTGACGTGTCACCCGTATCTATGCCGACGGCCACCCGTCTCGGCCGTCGGCATAGATTAGACGTCGTTAGCCGGCCGTGATGACCGTTGTCAGCGGGCCTGCATCTATGCCGACGGCCTATATATGCCGACGGCAGCTGTAAGCGTAGTCTGGGATAAGCCGACGACTGAGATGTGCCGACGGCTGCTGTCGGCGTAGACGGGGATAGCCCGACGGCCATTGTACGCCGACGGCCAGGACCTAGCTGTCGGCATAGATCGGATTAGGCCGACGGTGGCCGTCGGCATACATTTGGCTGTCGGCTTAGAGCCTTGTTCCGGTAGTGGGGAGTTATAGAATCCGAAAGAAAACCCTACCAGGATCCTAGACTCAAAGTAAAAAACCTACCTTGATCCGGGTCGGATTCAGACCAGAAAGAAAATCGCCGCTGGACTTCCCGCTCGATCAACGCCTCTATTTAGTCGCAAGCCCACCCCACCGATCGACCCGAGTACGATAGATGGCTAGGATGGATGGCTTCCACCGCCGGCGGCTGCCCGCGGGCGAGGACCGCCTCGGTGCCCTCCCCGACGATCTCCTCCTTGATATCCTGCGCCGCCTCGACACACGCACCGCGCTCGGCGCGGCAGCGCTCTCCAGGCGCTGGGCCGGCCTGGCCCGCGAGGTCCCCGTCCTGGACCTCAAGGTGACCGACAAACTGCCGCCGCGCTATCACCGGTGCTTCCGCCTCCGCGACGACGCTAGGAATTCGAAAATCAGCTCGATCATGTCTGACAGGTGGCATCTAGAGGCTATCGCCGCCCGGTACGAGCGCCGCGCCATGCGATCCATGGCCTCCTCCGTCAAGGGCCTCCTGGCCAGCCAAGCTCGCCGGCGCGTGGAGAGGCTGTCGCTCGAGGTCTTCGCCTACAGCACCTCGTCCTGCATCAACCGCGTGGTGGTGGACGCCGTCGATTCCTGGGGCCTCCGGGATCTAGAGGTTGTTGCCACGCCGACAGGGCCGATCGCGTATCCGGAGCCGCCGGCCTACAGCTTCCCTCTTGGCCTCATCAGCAAGAAGCCCAGCGAGTCCCGACTGCGAAGCCTCAAGCTTGTCAACTGCTTACCCCCGCCGCTCCGGGGATTCAACGCGCTCACCATGCTCGTCCTGCGAGACCTGCCGGCTCCCACACCGCCGGCCGCATACGAGGCAGTGGTCGCCGACTGCCCGCAACTGCAGGTGCTACACCTCCTGTCATGCAAGCTCAAGATAAGAACCGGCAGGGTGGTCCTGGACGCGCCTGAATCGGAAATCCGGGAGCTTGTAGTCGACGGCGGGCACATGGTGGTCGAGGTCCGGTCTCTCCCGAAGCTCGAGAGCCTCGCCAGCCTGCACGGTTGCGTGCTGCTTCGCTCCTTAGCCGCCGTCCCGTGCCTTGCGCGCGTGAGCCTCGCCTGCTCGGTTGACCGACCGGAAGGGGGCAGTTTATCTGCCCTAAACCGTTTCCATCGAGACTGCTTGATTCTGGTGCTCGTGCTCTTCTTCCGGTGCGCCATCACTGTGAAGGATCTCGTCTTGCGGTTCACTGGGCCAGAGATGTGGATCATGCCGCCGAATCCCTTCTCTGAAACAATGTCGTGCCTGAGAAGGCTGCTCGTCGCCGATGTGCCTTCCTCATGGGACGCATCATGGCCACGCCTGCTCGTCGAGGCAGCGCCGCTACTTGAGAGCCTTTATGTGCATGTCTCCCATGGCGAAGACGAGCCGAGTCAGGAGGAGATACCGGGGGAGACCTCGGCTTCGCGCCATCGCCATTTGAAGGAGCTGGTTGTCATTGGCTTCCAGAGGACGGAGAGACAGATGCACCTTGTGAGGTTCGCCGTGGAGGCATCCACGGCGCTGCGGCGTGTCGCTCTGCTCAAGCATGGACGCATCGAGGACAAGGGGCCCTGCTGCGACTGGGAGGTGGTGAGCCAGCAGACCGCGTGGCGCGACGAGGAGAGGCTCGCCGTTCTCGATGACATCGGCTGTTCGACGGGACGGATCCAAGTGGTGCTCAGTTGAACTGAGCCTGTGATGTTGAACTTGGAGAACTGAAGGTGGGTTGCTGTTAGTTCTTCTGGCTCCCCAATTCGAATGAATGGAACCTGACGGGTGGAGTGATTTCCTACTGCTCCAACAATTTATTTGTATGCCATGTGTGTGAACTAAAATGTTACATTCAGTTATTTTGGTGCTGCTGCTTTGTATCTGAACTTGCTGAACAATGTAGTCATGCTATATGATTGGAATCAATATGATTGGAACATGCTGAACAATGTTATCATCCTCTGATTGGTTTGTTGTCTTATGGACGGCCGCAAAAATGAAATGACAAAATGCGCATATACACATGATTAGACTGTCATGCATGAATTGGTCTTATAAACTGAGAAGAGCAGTAACTGATAATCTGCGGACTGGAAATGCCCTATGAAAAATGTCGACAACGAATTTGAAGTGGAATCACTTGAACCACGCTCAGCTTGTTGTTATCTGCAAGGAAAAGTTAGGGCATCTCCAAAGCGGGCCCTCAAACCGCCCACATCCATCTGGACCGCACGGTCCGAATGTGTTTTGGCATTCAACACACTCCTGTATTGGTCCGTTCGGCCAGGGCCGATCCTGAGATTTTTGGGTGCCCGGGGCGAAAATAAAAGATGGGGCCTCTTGGTTTTTTTTTCTAGCAACCACCGATGCAAAGTTATTTATGACAGTCTCATCATAGATCCATACTCATGTTACTTGTGCAAAGGTGAATGTTACGACAACAAGGTTTTGTGATGGTAGCAGTCGCAAGGAGACATGATGATGATTTTATGAAAGCATCAAGTGTTAGCTTTGGTGGCATCCGGGAACCTTGGACAACGCCGGGAGGTACTTTCGATGGCGATGGATTTTCTCGTTCGTAAGGCGAGAATCGTTAGCGCGGCATCTAGGTCATTAGTACCCTCCGTGATGGTTCATTGTGATTTTGTGGGCAGACTGAATAGAGTATTAAGCCAGGCATTCGCATATATTGCCTTTGTATACGAGAGAAGATCTTCAAATAAAGAGGCGCACATGCTTGTGCGCTCTTCACTAGGAGATGAGGTTGGTCGTCGTGTGTGCCTAACAACTTGACTTAATGTCCATTGTATCCCAAAATCCTTTACTTAAACAAAGCGGATATGATTCTCAAAATACTAAAACTATGAGCCTCATCCAACAATTCATACTAGAACTAAAGATTATATAATATAAAAATAAAAACATGAATATGGCGTCAATTTTAAGTAAGTACTAGATCTTACGATTTTACCATCCATGGACGGCTGATCGCCAAACTCTTGGTGCTGCTTCCCTGCCATGAATTTATAACATAAATAGAATTACAACTAGATGATTCCCCGCGCGTTGCTGTGGACATCCGTGTACAACTTGGTGAAAATATTTGGTTTCCCACGAAAAATTGAATCATGGAAGTCTGCAATTTAGTTATTTCAAAGCAGTTTCATGTGGCCATATAAATGAAGGTACAGCGATAGGCATAAAAAATACTTCAACTCGGCTAGTGGCCCGAATGGGTAGATCGATCTACAAGCCAATGCAATTTGCATCTACTATGGTGTCAGAGTTGGGTTTCAATTCAATTGAAGATGAAAGTCCTAAATTACATGGCTGTAAGGCTAGACGACCATGGAAACTAAACCGGTGCAACCAAAGGCGTTAGCAATGCTCGTATAATATAATGTGTAACATCATGGGAGAAGGATGATAATCTACACCAAACAAAAAGAGCACGGATATAAAAAGAGTATAGTTAGAAAGAGAACACCAATTAGTTCCAAATAGAATTCTATAGTAGTGTGCAAACTTTAAAATATTAATCCATGAAAATAGACAGAAAAATTAGGGACATGATTCCCCATGGGCATTGCTGCAAGTAAAACAGTTGCTATCCAAATGTGTAAGGCTTATATGAATATGCATAGTAAAGAAATGTGACTGGATTCATTTATAACTCTTCAATACCAAAAATCTAGCAAATCTAGAATATTTTGCTGTCAGTTCAAGATTCCAAGCAAAAAAAATGTCTAGAACATGCTAATGAAAAGGCCCCTATTACTGGACAAATCTTTTTATTGTCGATTAGTAGGCAGAGTTGTCCACACTACATGGATATAGAAGTGGATCCTCTGACGTACTACACCCTACCGTGGAGCCAGTGACGTGCGGGCCCGGGTCCACATGCCAGTGTGTCAACGGCACGCCAGAGGAGCCGCGTCCCATGGATATTACAAGGTTTTATACTACATCAAAAAGTAACTCGTATATGTTTGCCACGATATAGTTGAAAGCACGCCATAGACCTCCTAGCACTTAGGTAGCTACCTTGTAAAACTGGCATAACCATAGAGGGGCCTTACTAAGAAATAGAAACTGTAGACATGAACATCCTTTAAACAAAACTTTTCATCCTAAATTGGTTCGTCCTGATTAGCATTTCCAACACAAGAAGGGAATCAGTATATAAACATTTAATCTGAGAGAAGTCCCCTTTATTGGATTCAGCAGAAGTTCAAGACCGGACCACTGTAAAGTTTGCGTCATAAACATCAATAACTTGGATATCTTGACTCTATCATATCAAGAGCCTGAATGAAACAAAGCTTATTGTAATAACTGAGATGCTGTTTATCTTGGCAATCGACCCTCTCCACCGTCTGCTGGCGGCAGCTGCAGCCCAAGGCACCCTAGCAGCCCTCCCAGGCAGAGGAACTAGTATGAGAATTAGTCTTTACGCCGACGACACTGTCATCTTCGCAAACACTACCAAAGATGAAGTATCAAAACTTCTGAACTTCATCCACCTCTTCGGAGAAGCAACTGGCCTGCGTTTAAACCAAGAGAAATCCACAGTAGCACCAATTAGGTGTGATGACCTAAACCTCGACGATATTCTCAAAGACTTTGGTGGAGTTGTAGTAGGCTTCCCAATGACTTACTTAGGACTCCCTATCTTCACGGGCAGAATTAGAATAGTTCATCTCCAATTCATTTTAGATAGGATTAGATCGTGGCTAGCAGGCTGGAAGATAAAGTTAATGAACATGGCCGGAAGAAGAGTGTTGGTACGCAGTTTCTATCTGCTATGCCAACTTTCGCCATGATTGTTCTTCGTCTGCCAAAAAACTGCTAAAGGAAATAGACAAGACAAGGCGAAAGTTTTTGTGGGCGCAGGAGGAAGAGCTCTCGGGGGGGAAGTGCAAAGTAAACTGGAAATCAGTTTGTACGCCGATTGAGAATGGAGGATTAGGATACAAGACCTGCATCGTTTCGGCAGAGCGCTGCGATTGAGATGGATGTGGCTGTCCTGGGCTCAACCAGACAGGCCATGGAGGGATTTTCCCACCCCCTGTGATTAGGAAGAAAAGAAACTCTTTGCCATGACAACCAGGGTTACGATCGGGGACGAAAAAACTGCAAAGTTTTGGACATGCAATTGGCTGGGAGGGATCCTCTTTGCAATTCCTTCCCTGTTTTGTTCAGGCACTCAAGAAGGAAGACAAGGTCGGTAGCGGAGGCCCTCAGAGATGATCAGTGGATCAGAGATGTTAGGCATGGAAGCTTGGAAAATATAGTGTCCGAGGTAGTCTCTCTTGCTAGACTGATCCGAGAACAAGGTCAAGTTCTTGCAGAGCACCAACAAGACAGGATCAGATGGACAACGAGCGACAACGGCATCTACTCCACCAGTACGGCGTACAAAACACAATTCAGTGGCACCCCCTCCACACACATGAAGAGCACAATCTGGAAGGCATGGGCCCCTGCCAAGATCAAGATCTTCTCTTGGCTGCTTCACTTAGATCGTTTATGGTGCAACGATAGGCTTCAGCGCCGCGGATGGCCAAACTCCTACTTCTGCCACTTCTGTAGAAGAAACCTGGAAACGTCAGTTCATCTTTTCAGGAATTGTACTATCTCCAGAGAAGTGTGGACCGCAGTTGCATCATGGAAAGAATGTGCCTCACTAGCCCCCCAGCAAAGGGAGCAAACATCCACACCGGCGGCGACCAAGCAAATCATGTCCCGCACAAGAAAAGAGGAAAAGAAAGGAGTTCGAAGCATGATCATGGCTGCAACCTGGGAGCTCTGGAACACAAGGAACAACAGCGTCTTCAGATAGAAGGAAGTGAGGGCGTCGGACATCACCAGGGCGATCAGGGAAAACCTAGAGCAATGGCGGATCGCTGGAGCCTCCGTTCGGGGATTTTGCCGCGAGATAAAACCTGCAGCCCGAGAGCCAGGGTTGGGGAGGGGGAGGGGAAACCACCCCTCATGACCTTTTCCCCCATTTTCTTTTCGTTTTATTCTTTTTGATCGCTTTGATCAAACCTTGTATTCTTTCACCCCCTGCTAAATCAATGCAAGCCAGCCGAGCTGGATCTTTCAAAAAAAAACATTTAGTTTATCTTTATTGATGCTAAGAATTATAGCCTTGCACATGCCACTGATTTATTACAAAAGGCAAAAAAAACCTCCTAACCTCGAGGCACCGATCCAGGGAAAGAAGTAAGAAAGCATCATCTAAAAAAGAGACGGATGTAGGATGTAGGAAATCAATCTCCTCAAACTGACAACTATCCAAGTCTCAAAAGGTTGATGGTTTCGTTAGTAAGCAAATATAGAGCCACAGCTAGCCATGCACTAATATCTGGAGGCGTAGGTCAGTAGGTGCAAAGCAAAGTACTATTATAGAAGTAGGACATAATACTCCAAGCTCTGGAATTCTTTTTAACAATTATATAGTGAGATGGACAAATGATACTCCCAGGATCTGAAAACATTACGATTACATAGTGGATGGTACTTCAGTGTTTTATTTTCCAGAATACGTCTATAAGATGTGAGAGACAAAGGTTGTTACTTAAAACTCGTTGCTTGAGCGAGACAAAGCTGTCGACCAGCTCGAGGAAGATGCACATGTGTCTCAGACATTGAGTTCAGACGTTGTCCGCCTCCGCACCTTTCCACTGGATCCGAACGGCCGCCACTGGTGTTCGTCATCTTATAGGCGAATGTATAAGTACGTTGATGCTCACCTGATTAACTGATGTGCCAGCCCTGAAGATGGAGTCCCGAAGAAGTAGTCTTCGCTGATAAAGCCCGACTCCTCGCTGCTCGTTGCCGCCGACGGCGGCCGAAGAGCAGAGCAACGGCATGTAGAGGCATTAGGCCTTCATCAACGATCTGCGGTTCTGGGCGGCCGGCGACGGAACGTTCCCTAGCCCGTGTACGATGTAGGAACGCTCAGAGAGATGTCGGACTGAGTCAAGACGGATCGGATGAAGGAGCTTCAGACTTCAGAGCAGAGGAAGGCATGCATAGGCTGATTCGGATATGCTCGACGATCTGACTAAGCGACAAATCACGCGCAGCCCGCGTCCAAGGGCCCCAGAGTGGCATCGGAGGTGTGGAAGACTGGTGGTGGTCCTGTGGACTGAGGGACTTCACGCTGGAGCTACGTTGGCCGGAACAGAGACAGAAAATGGTGGGGAGCACGAGGGCACCGCGTACGCCATCTCGAGGATGCAGGCACACACCGCCAAGGTGTATTTTGCCCGAGTGAACCGCGGAAGCAGCGGAGACGAGCCGAACCGGCGGTCGTGCCGGAGGAGCCGCCACATCATATGGAGTAGTAGAAGATTTCCCTTGGAAGCGGAAAAGTGAGGGCTCGATGGGTTAAATCTCTTTGCGCTTAAATCTCTCGTCGGTTATGTTAGGAATTAATTACTTAGATTAATTAATTGTAAATCCATGCTATGTCAGTGGCCATGTTTTGGCAACCGTCTCCTTTGTAACTGCCTTGTAATGAGGGTATAAATACCCCAATCTTCAATCAATGAAACAACAGTTCATTCTGTTGGGAAACCCGGCCATCCGGGAGGGTGGCGGCGGCCGCGTGCAAATTGCATCGGCTAGCCCCTCCCGTTTCCCCTCTTTACATTAATGGGTACTTATCCCTTGACCCTCTAGTCTCTATATAAAGCAACGAGGAGCTATCATTGTAACACCTGGTCATTGATTAATATAGTTGGTCTCCTCCATATCTCTCTGTGTCTTGTACTTTCGTGTTCGACTACTTCGCCTACGACGTTCGCTCTTGCTCCGCAACCTCAGACCCAGGGCCGGCCCTAAGCCATGGCGAGGAGTGCAGCCGCCTAGGGCCCAGCATGTCCAGGGGCCCACCCTCTCTGTGCACATGTATTGATACATTTGAAGGGAAAAAACTGAGGAAGGTAGCACTCGCAACCCATTAAGGATGGTGGAGCCAGCCATGAGATTAAATCCTAATTGCTTCGTTTTGTGTGAGACAGCGCCGCCGGTTCGTTCTTCTTTCCGTCCAATCTTCTTCCTCTCCCAATTAATTGCACCAAGTCCCCAGGGGGCCGGGACCCAAGCGACGCTCATGAATGGATTTTTAGCTGTATCATCTCCTTAATTTCTTTGCCAGTGAGTTTTGTACTACTAGTAGATAGGTTCTTTCGTAAGTACCCAAGGCGACAAGGCCCTGGTGGTAACCTCCTTGGCACCTGCGACGAGCTGAAGATGAACCACATTTGGCTTGCCGCTAAGGCGTTGACACCAGCACCGGTCCATAGCTAAATTGTTCATCCTATGGATTGTCTGTCTTTTCTTGCTTATTGCGAATTATATGACGATTCTCTTGCATGAAATTCTCACACAAGTAATTGTTTCATGTTAAAGATGATCGACCATCACCACATTACCACATGACAATTAGATGTTGCTGGGGGTTTATCTTGTGACATTTCTCTACTGTTCTTGTATGGAAGGTGTTTGTGTTTTTGTTCAAATTTCAAATTGCCACTTCTAGATAGATCATAAAATATTTGTTTAAAATTACTGTTGTGTCATATGGATAGTTTGAACGAACTTGCGGCTGCGATGTGCAGCAGCGAACATGGAGACGTAAGGTGTGACCGTAAGGCCCATTGTACCATGTTCGCACTAGGGCCTCCGAGATGCTAGGGCCGGCCCTGCTCAGACCGGACTCGCCGGCGGAGTTGCGGAACACGTTATCAGCACGCTTCGCTCCATCAACTCTCCGTCAAGCCTGCATGATGCAGTCTTTCGTCGATCCCGCGGAGGTATAAGATCCGATCCCCACTCTTTGCAAAAATGGATTCCTCTCGTTACCCCAATTCTATTTTTGCGATTAGATTATTTTTCGGATTTGACCTACCTATGGTGCGGATTTTCCTCCCAAGAACCGAGCGGACGAACACGTCGCCGACCAATGTCGATGTTCTTAGACTAAGAGGAACTTGTTAACTGCACTATAGGGAGTCGGTACAGATCGCGATCCAGATGATCGTGGTACCGCCGCAAAAGCACCAGATGTACCATGCACCATCGTTTTTCCGCATGAACCCGACGAAGATCGCATCCCAAGGCCGGCGTCCAGATGACGCCGCGCTGGCCGCGACCCTGTTGGTCGCACGCGCCACATAGCGTCCTGCTAACATCGCCGCCGCAGCCGTCCCGCTGGCCGGCTCGTCCCCGAGCCCCGATGGCCGGCCTGGCCGCCGCCCCTGTAGCGTGCTGCCGCCCGCCCCGCTGGCCGTCCTAGCAGCCGCCGCCGCCGCGAGCCGTGGCCGCACCACGTGCTGGCCGCGCCGCGCCATGGCCGTTGGCCGTGTCGTGGCTGCGCCTCACGCCCCGCTTCGCATCCTCGCTGGCCTCGCGCCCTGCTGGTGGCGGCTGCCCGCGCGTCATGGCCGCGCGCGTGCCTCTGGCCGTCGCCGTCGGGCGCCACAGCCACCGCTGCCCTGGCGTGGCTGCCGCCGCCGCCCTGCCCACTCGGGCGCTAGGAACCCTAGCCTGCCCCGGGTGTGGGCCGGGTGAGCCGGTCGGATGGGCCGGCCCGGCGCTAGCTGCTGGGCCTTGACTGGGCCACAGGCTGTGGAGGCCCCGGCACAAAAAAAGTGGCACCGGCTGCAGCGCGGACATATTGCATTTTAGCCCCTATAGTTTCTTGTTTTTACGCGAATTTTATTCCTACAACAATATTTCGCGTAGAACCCCCTGAAACTGTTCATTTTCATTGAAAACGCGTATTTGGGCTTAAAAATGCCTCGGGAATTCAATTTTTGGGCTAGTTTTCACATACTAGATGCGCTTAACATGCTATCTTTTGTAACATGATATTATTCTATGATTTTACTGCTGTAGATTAATTGTTTAGCACTCTTAATCATTTAGTAAGTCATATAATAGCATGTTTAGATAATGGAACGTCATTTTATTGAATAAGTTTATCAACATCACTTTGTGCAAAAGATTACCTGTTGTAATCTCATGATTTTTGCATAAATCCCAGATGGTCGGAATTGTCAACAAGGAGTTTCCTGAGTTAGCCCAGACAAGGCTGAACTACCTGTCATGGTCCTCGGACTGCGAGATCTTTCTCCAGGGAAAAACCCTCCTGAGGGCGATCGGTAAGGGGGCCCAGCTGGCCGCCACTAATCCCAAGTTCGAAACTGAGAATGCACAGGCTCTGCACTTTCTCCGTCATCACCTGTCACCTACTCTGAAAGATGAGTATGTGGCTGAGCGCACTGCTTCTGGCCTCTGGACCGCTCTTAAGCAGCGGTTTGAGCAGCTGAAGTACACTGTGAAGCCACGTGTAGAGGCAGAGTGGATCCGTCTGAGGTTTGCGAACTTCAAGACGGTTGGGGAGTATAATTCGGCTCTGCATCGGATTTGTACGACTCTTCAGTTGTGTGGTACTGAGATTACTGACTCCTAGAAGATTGAGAAAACCCTATCCACTTTCCACCCCGACGCGGTCCAGTCCTCACGGAACTACGGCCAGGGGACTACACGAGGTATTCAGAGTTGATTGACGTCCTCCAGGTGGCGGAGGCGCAGGACGAGGTTCTCAAAAAGAACTTTGTCGCGCAACCACTTGGGGGGAGTTCTCACGAGGAGGTGAACGCTCTCAAAGTCCGCAAGCCTCAACAGAAGAAGAGGGCCAGAAGGGCAAGAAGAAGGGCCCTCACCCCCACCCCAGCTAAGCAGAACAAGTCGGGCAAGGGAGGGCAGAGGCCTCAGGACTGTTTCCGTTGTGGCTCGGTGGAGCATTTCTCCCGCCAGTGCCGCGCACCACCGGAGGTCGTTGAAGCATATAAGGCTCGGAAGGCGCGTGATACGCACCTCGCCTTGGTTCAGGAGGGAGCACCACCGGCGCCCATGGCGGCACCCGTGATGATCTCTACGCCCCCTGCTGCTCCCATAGAGGCGACCCCCGTGGTGCCCATCGCGGCAGTGTTGGCGGTCTCTACCGACACCCACGTCGCCATGTAGGTTGACCACATGGTCGCCTCGGCGGCGCCGCCACTAGACATTGATGCTGCCTCCAAGATGATTTCTAAGGAGGATCAGCTCACTAGTATGGAGATTGCGGCTGAAGTGAATGGCTTCTTCGCCGAGTCCACTTAGCATACCTCTTTGGTTATCATGATTCCATGATTTGATACAATAAATTCGATTTGGTTGTAAGCTCTATGAGAGCATAAACTTATTCTTTACTTTGGCAATTGGATGACATGTATTCATTTATTCCATTATTTATACATGATAGTATGTTATGTTCTGAGATGTGTGCATTTATTTTTAATGTATTTTCTTCCTCATTACATTAATTAGATGCCATATTTTAGAACGCGTGAGGCGCCCGAATGGAGGAAACGTGCCTTGCCGACAGCGCCACCACTCATACCATTTTACGAGAAACTAAGTACTTTGAGTCCATTAAAAAATCTCCGGGAAGTATTATGACAATCGCCGGCTGCGGTTCTCACATGGTTGGCTTCGGACGAGTCACTATTATACTCCCTATGGGAACAACTTTGATCATTAATGATGCGTTGTTGTACCCGGAGTCGACTCGTACTCTTTTGAGCTTTAGAGACATCCGCGCTAATGGTTTCCATGCTGAGACTGATGATGGAAACGACAAGGAGTGCCTACTCATCACAAAGCGGGATGCAGGTGGTAAACATGTTATCGAAAGGCTTCCTTCGTTCGACACAGGGCTATACTACACTAAGATAGTAGCACCGCCCGTGTACACTACCCTCAAGACCGTTTTTAGAAGGTCTGAACTCTTCTGCCTCTGGCACGATAGGTTAGGCCACCCCGGACTTAGGATGATGAGAAATATAATTAACAACTCACATGGCCATAACGTTAATACGAAGAACTTCAAGAATCCCCATGATTCCGTGTGCTCCGCATGCGCTAAGGGGAAGTTAGTCATTAGGACATCGCCCCTCAAGGTGAGGGATGAAATCCCCGCGTTCTTGGAACGTATCCAAGGGGACATATGCGGTCCAATTCAGCCCCTCACAGGGCCGTTTCGGTACTTCATGGTGCTTATTGATGCTTATTCTAAATGGTCCAATGTTTGCCTGCTGTCAACACGGAACCATGCATTTGCAAAATTGATCTCACAGATCATACAAATGAGGAATAATTTCTCGGATTATCGTATAAAGTCTATTCGAATGGACAACACCGGAGAATTTACTTCAAAGGCGTTCGATGATTATTGCATGGCAATGGGAATCAAAGTTGAGCACTCGGTACCACATGTTCATACACAAAATGGACTTGCCGAGGCATTGATTAAAAGAATTAAATTCATTGCCCGACCGCTCCTTCAGGGTTGTAATTTACCAACTACATGTTGGGGCCACACGGTGTTACACGCGGCTAATCTCATCAACTTTCGACCGTCGGCCTACAACATCCACTCTCCTGTTCAACTTGCGCAAGGGTCGGCCCCAAAAATTTCCCACCTTCGTAGGTTCGGTTGCCAGGTATATGTACCAATACCACCCCCTCAGCGATCGACGATGGGCCCGCTCTGTAAGTCGGGGATATACGTTGGTTATGAGACTGTGTCCATAATCAGGTGTCTGGACCCCATGACAGGTGACTGTCAGATGGCTCGTTTTGCTGATTGTATTTTTGACGAGGATCTTTTCCCGACTTTAGGGGGAGAGAATCAACCCCTTGATGCTAAAAGTCGAGAAATCACGTGGCAAGCCACGGGAATCCACGCTCATGACCCGCGCACTACTGAGAATGAGATAGAAGTCCAAAAGATAATAGATTTGCAGTCTTTAGCAAATCAACTGCCCGACCACTTTAGTGACTTAAAGACTGTGAAAAATCGCATGTGCACGCGCGCAATGCACCGGAAAGGGTTGAAATACCGAAGAAAAATGATGGTATACCCGCTCCCGTCCAAAGGCCTAAAAGGACGACAAATCCGACTTCTCAAATCCCAAGTACTCGGGGATGCCTGACGAAAAAGGATAAGAGAGATTTATCACAACCTGTCGCCAAAGTACCCCAAATTGAAACGGGGAGCCAGTCGAGACCTGGCACAAGTACGGAAAATTCAGTGCACAAAATTCTGGACTTAAACTTTCCCATAGGGGAAACACCCAACGGAGATGTGAGCGCACACATCGGCGCGGGAAATCTAAAGGACCTTGCTCCCATAATGGGAAATTTGGTAGAGCAAGTATTTGCGCCGGATGCGCTCCATGACGAAATGGCCATAAATTATATTTATACGGGGGAGTCCCTGAACCGAGCAACAATGATTGTCGACATCAACTTTGCTACGAAAATTGCCTCAATTATAGATCTTGACCCTGAGCCTAACACGCTCGCTGATTGCAAGAAAAGGTCGGATTGGAAAGATTGGCAGCAGGCAATTACTGCCGAGTTATTATCTCTCAACAAAAGGAAGGTGTTCGGACCAGTTTGTCGAACTCCTCCCCACATTCGCCCTGTTGGCCATAGGTGGGTTTTTGTTCGAAAGAGAGATGAAAATAATAAGGTAGTACGGTACAAAGCAAGGCTCATCGCTCAAGGGTTCACTCAACGACCAGGTGTCGATTTTGAGGAGACTTATTCCCCGGTCATGGATGGAGTTACCTTTAGATACTTGATCTCGATGGCAGTAAACATGGGCTTGAAAATGAAACTAATGGATGTTGTCACTGCTTACCTGTATGGTAACTTGGATTCGAACATATACATGAAGTTTCCAGAAGGTATCCCTGTTCCGAACCATGATAGAGAAAACAGGAGTCTATAAAGTGTTCAACTTCAAAAAGCACTGTACGGACTCAGACAGTCTGGTAGAATGTGGTACAATCGCTTAAGCGATTTCCTTCATCAGAAGGGCTACACGAGCAATAAAGATTGCCCATGTGTTTTCATACGGCGATCCCAAGATGGATTATGTATAATCTCGATGTACGTGGACGATTTAAACATAATCAGTACACCTGAGGATATTGAGGAAGCCAGTTCCTACCTGATGTCGAAATTCGAGATGAAGGATTTGGGTAAAACCAAGTTCTGTTTAGGTCTGCAACTTGAACATTTCCCTGATGGGACTCTAGTGCACCAGTCGGCCTACACCCAGAAGGTGTTGAAAAGATTTGGATTTGATAAGGCATATCCTTCTAAGACCCTGATGGTCGGGAGGTCTTTATAGCCAGACAAGGACCCGTTCAGACCAAAGGAAGAGGGGGAGGAAACTCTGGGACCAGAAGTTCCTTACCTGAGTGCAGTTGGAGTACTCATGTATCTCGCAAACTGTACACGGCCAGACATTGCGTTTGCCGCCAGTTTGCTTGCGAGGTACAGTTCTGAACCTACCAAAATACATTGAAAAGGTGTCAAGGACGTCAGTATCTCGCAAACTGTACACGGCCAGACATTGCGTTTGCCGCCAGTTTGCTTGCGAGGTACAGTTCTGAACCTACCAAAATACATTGAAAAGGTGTCAAGGACGTCTTCCGTTACCTGCAAGGGACCAAAGATCTTGGCCTGTTTTATAAAAGGAATCAAGACCTATCTATTATAGGCTATGCCGATGCTGGGTACCTATCGGACCCGCATGATTGCAAATCGCAGTCTGGATATGTTTTCCTTTGTGGTGGAACTGCGTTTTCCTGGAAATAGTCCAAGCAAACACTTGTGTCGACTTCCTCGAACCACTCGGAAATCATGACACTATTCGAAGCGCCAAAAGAGTGTGTATCGCTTCGGCGGATGATTGGCCACATTCAGCAGACATGTGGGCTGAACACCGTACAAAACCCTACCATTATCTATGAAGATAATGCTGCTTGTGTTGCACAAGTCCAAATGGGTTATGTGAAGGTTAACCTCACAAAGCATATTAGTCCCAAGTTCTTCTATGCACATGAGCTGCAGCAGTTGAATGAGGTGAAAGTTTTGCATACTAAGTCCTGTGACAATCTTGCTGATATGTTCACTAAATCATTACCGGCATCAACCTTAGAGAGGTGTGTGCATGGAATCGGTATGATGAGACTTAGAGAGATGCAAGATTCAGGGGGAGAAACTTCACAAACTCGTCGCTAAAATCTCAATCCTGATGATCGAGTACTCAACTTGATGGTTGAGTGGATTGTACTCTTTTTCCCTTGAGTGAGTTTTCCTGATGTTTCTCACACGAGGTTTTTGACGAGGCAATTCGTGCAATAGAACAACGTATACTGTCTGCTCTTTCTTCATATTTTCTCCCATTGGGTTTTCCGAAGTTTTGAGGCATGGATATACGGATAATTACCCAAGGGGGAGTGTTGGAAAACCGGGCCACCTGAGAGGGTGGCGGCGGCCGCGTGCAAATCGCATGGGCTAGCCCCTCCCGTTTCCCCTCTTTACGTTAAGTGGGTACTTATCCCTTAACCCCCTAGTCCCTATATAAAGCAACGAGGAACCATCATTATAACACCTGGTCATTGATTAATAAAGTTGGTCTCCTTCATATCTCTCTGTATCTTTTACTTTCGCGTCTTTCGCGTTCGACTACTTCACCTATGACGCTCGCTCTCGCTCCACAACCTCGGACCGGACTCGCCGGCGGAGTTGCGGAACATATTCATCTGTCTTCATTCGCTCCTCTCTCTCTCTCTCGTTTTCTTCTTTACATGTTATCACGCACGCCTCTTCCAGAGAGCAAGTAGGCCAAGAACTCAGACTACACCAGCGTCCCTGGAGACGGCGACTCCCTCCGGCGCAAGGACACAAGGACCCTCGGCCTCGACAACGGTCCAGCGGCGCACCACCAGCACACGATGTAGGCGGCTGAGGCACCCCATGGTGGACGACGCCCTCCTCTGTAGGTGCGTCGAAGCGGCGCCCTCCGGCGCTTCAATCCGCCACATGACTGCCGACGGCAGCGGTGGCAAACGGCAAGGCCTCTCTATGGCCAGAAGCCATCTGACCATGACCCAGCCTCCCAACGCGGCAACTCTACCGAGAGCGGAGGCCACTCCGGCGATCTACAATTGCCGCAGACGATGACCGGAGAAGTCTGGAGAAGTTGGCTACTGGAGTTTCGACCACCACGCGATTCACGACGAAGACGAGATGTTCCCCGTACAAAAGGAAAGAAACTAATCATGAGATTGATTGACTGATCTTGTCTTCTTGCAATCAATTAATAACCTAATAATGAATTGTTTTTCTCCTGTATGTATATGCGCTCACACGAATCTCGCGAAGAATTGATCAATCGTGAACTACAAACAAAAACATCAGAACAATAAAAGGCTCACATCCGCGCAGATCGGCGGCGCCGAGGATATGGCCATGGCCGATCCTCCGAAGCGTCGCCCTCCAGTCTAATTAGACGCTCCGGCAACAGCGGGAGGTCCCCACACGAGCAACGGCGCTGCAACAGTAGCGCTTTCTGTCTTGCGGCAGTGGCGGCGGCGGCGACGCGCTCCAGACGAGGCAGCCCGTCCTAAGGCGGGGCGACTTACAGAGCAGAGCACACGCCGGCCCTCGGCCGCTTCATCCTCGCGGCAAGATCAACGATGCGGCCGTACAGCCACAGGCGGTGGCCTGCGGCCAACGCTCCGCTTGACCGTGTCACCCCAGGTGTAGATGCACTCCCCGGCGGTGGCGGAGGCAACCAATGACTGGCGCGTCCCCTCTCTCCTGATGCAAATGGATGTGGCGATATTTCTCTTTCTCTGGAGAAAATCCTCACGGAATGTTAACGGGGAAGAGAGAGATTAGGACAAACCTTATCCCTTCGCCATTTGAGGCTAAGCCCTTCTAGTTTCTTTTATTGGCAAATGAGTCATCAGACTTAATATTACTTGAATACAAGCCATCAAGGCTTATTGTTTTAGATTTTGGTTAATACCTACTAGATCATATCAGTTGGGGTCCAAGTTATTGAGCCTATGTTTTTGGATGGGTCGACCATTACATCTGCAATGGACCCCAAGATACTAGTACTATTCTTTACGATAAGTGCAACAACTATGTTTTGCAGTTGTTTTTCTTCTTCTTCTTGCAAATCATGATGTCAATTCAAAACAAGGATTGCAAAGTGTCATACTTAATATGATTGCATCATATTTTATTTGTGAATCATAAGGTATTAATGGCATCTACTACATAATTTGCAGATTATCTATCACTGCTGTGAGGTCTACGTCTTGTCATTTTGATAAGATGACTACCTTCAAGTGCTCTTCCAAATATTAATGTGACTATTCCAAATTTTATTTGTGAATCACAAGGTATTGGCGGTATCTACCACACCATTTGCAGATTATCCACCACTACTGTGAGGTCTACATCTTTTCATTTTAACAAGATGACTACCTTCAAAATGCTCTTCCAAATATTAATATTAGATGTGACTACCTCAAGATTTCATAAGGTAATACTGGCATCTACTGCAAATTTTGCAGACTATCCACTATTATTGCAAGGTCTACATCATGTCACTTTGACAGATGATTACCTTCAAAGTGATTTCATACATTTTGCATAACATAAGGTAATAGAATTATTGTGACGCCACCGATTCAATCGTACACTAGTCATGCACGCAAACGTGTACGATCAAGATCAAGGACTCACAGAAAAATATCACAACACAATTCTAAAAGTAAAATAAGTCATACAAGCATCATATTACAAGCCAGGGGCCTCGAGGGCTCGAATGCAAGTGCTCGACATAAACGAGTCAGCGGGAGCAACAATATCTGAGTACAGACATAAGTTAAACAAGTTTCCCTTAAGAAGGCTAGCACAAACTAGGATACAGATGGAAAGAGGCGCATGACTCCTGCCTGGGATCCTCCTAACTACTCCTGGTCGTCGTCAGCGGCCTGCACGTAGTAGTAGGCTCCTCCAGTGTAGTAGTCGTCGTCGACGGTGGCGTCTGGATCCTGGGCTCCAACGTCTGGTTGCGGCATCCAAGAAGAAGAGGAAAACAGGGGAAAAGAGGGAGCAAAGCAACCGTGAGTACTCATCCAAAGTACTCGCAAGCAAGGATCTACACTACATATGCATGGGTATATGTGTAAAGAGGCAATATCGGTGGACTGAACTGCAAAATGCCAGAATAAGAGGGGGATAGCACTAGTAGAAAACAGGGCTTTCGTCCAGGCCAGTTTAGCCCATTAGTCCCGGTTCAATCCAGAACCGGGACCAATGGAGCTATTTGCCCCGGTTCGTGAGTCCAGGGGACCAGCCGGGCCACGTGGGCCATTGGTCCCGGTTCGTCCGGACCTTTTGGTCCCGGTTGGTAGGGCGAATCGGGACCAATGGTCCTGGCTCCTGGCCCACCACTATTGGTCCCGGTTGGTGGCATGAACCGGGACCAAAAGGGTTACCTTTAGTCCC
>NC_041387.1:86300965-86305771 GCF_002162155.2 Triticum dicoccoides | reverse complement strand
CCCGAGCCACACTACTTAAGGTTTCTCCTCTCCAAGCTCGACCGCCAAGCTCCATTTTCCTCAATATTTATCTAGGTTTAGCGGTCCGTCACGCCCCGTCCCCGTCTTCACCACCGTCGATCACCCGCGCCGATCTCATCGCCGGCACCACCGTGGTGAGCCTCTTGTTCTTATCTTCTTTCTGAAAGGAAAAATATTATTACTTGTTTGTTTAGATAGATACTTGTATTATTTTCTTACTTTTATTATTGCATCTTATATAGTGCGCCGATGGTTTTGGTATCCGCCCCCGTCGGCCCTCGTCCTGTCTATGATTCGGATGTGGTATATATTATCTTTTCATAACTATTGGTTCATTTATTGTTTATGAAAATTATGCCGACCAACGTGACATAGATTTTATTTATCTAGGAGGTTGTTGAACCGGAAATTCCAACCGACCCTATTGTCGAGAGGTTAAATTTAGTTGAAGAAGAAAACAATTTCTTGAAGGAAAAAATAAAAAAACTTAAGGAGGAGAAGATGATATTGGAGTTGCATGTTGCGGATGTCGTCGATGATCACAAGATCAAGATGGATGCAATGCGCTTGAAGATGAGAAAGATTAGAAAATATGCCATTCATACCGAGGCTTGGTATCATTATGCCGTTGGATCAGTTGTTACCTTGGTTGCGATTATGATCGCATTTGTTTTCGCATTGAAATGTTTTACATAGTTTCAATGTATGGTTTAATTAATTTAGATGCTCTGCAGAGCTTTATGTTGTTAGATGAGAACTATGTATCTACTTTGGTTTCTATGTGATGATGAACTTCTATTAATTTGGTCAATTATTTATCTATTCATGATGTTCTGTAATGATTTTTGACACACTTAATTATATATAATGCACGCAGATGAACCGGCAATGGATGTACGGTGACAGACACACCTCTGAGTACATTAAGGGCGTGCATGATTTTCTCGAAGTGGCTGAGGCAAACAAGCAAAATGGTTTTATGTGTTGTCCATGCCCTATATGTGGGAATACGAAGTCTTACTCTGACGGGAAAATCCTTCACACCCACCTGCTTTACAAGGGTTTCATGCCACACTATAATGTTTGGACGAGGCACGGAGAAATAGGGGTTATGATGGAAGACGGCGAGGAAGAAGAGTACGATGACAACTATGTGCCCCCTGAATACGGTGATGCTACTGAACATCAAGATGCACCAGATGATGTGCACGATGGTGCTGCAACGGGCGAAGCTGCTGAAGATCAAGAGGAACCAGACGATGTGCCCGATGATGATGATCTCCGCCGGGTCATTGTCGATGCAAGGACACAATGCGAAAGTCAAAAGAAGAAGCTGAAGTTCGATCGCATGTTAGAGGATTACAAAAAGGGGTTGTACCCCAATTGCGAAGATGGCAACACAAAGCTCGGTACCGTACTCGAATTGCTGCAGTGGAAGGCAGAGAATGCTGTGCCTGATAAAGGATTTGAGAAGCTACTAAAAATAATGAAGAAGAAGCTTCCAAAGGATAACGAATTGCCCGACAGTACGTACGCAGCAAAGAAGGTCGTATGCCCTCTAGGATTGGAGGTTGAGAAGATACATGCATGCCCTAATGACTGCATCCTATACCGCGGTGCCTACAAGGATCTGAACGCATGCCCGGTATGCGGTGCATTGCGGTATAAGATCAGACGAGATGACCCTGGTGATGTTGACGGCGAGCCTCCCAGGAAGAGGGTTCCTGCGAAGGTGATGTGGTATGCTCCTATAATACCACGGTTGAAACATCTGTTCAGAAACGGAGAGCATGCCAAGTTGATGCGATGGCACAGTGAGGACCGTAAGAAAGACGGGAAGTTGAGAGCACCCGCTGACGGGTCGCAGTGGAGAAAAATTGAGAGAAAGTACTGGGATGAGTTTGCAAAGGACCCAAGGAACGTATGGTTTGCTTTAAGCGCGGATGGCATTAATCCTTTCGGGGAGCAGAGCAGCAATCACAGCACCTGGCCCGTGACTCTATGTATGTATAACCTTCCTCCTTGGATGTGCATGAAGCGGAAGTTCATTATGATGCCAGTTCTCATCCAAGGCCCTAAGCAACCCGGCGACGACATTGATGTGTACCTAAGGCCATTAGTTGAAGAACTTTTACAGCTGTGGAATGGAAACGGTGTACGTACGTGGGATGAGCACAAACAGGAGGAATTTAACCTAAAGGCGTTGCTGTTCGTGACCATCAACGATTGGCCCACTCTCAGTAACCTTTCAGGACAGACAAACAAGGGATACCACGCATGCACGCACTGTTTACTTGACACCGATAGTATATACCTGGCAAGCTGCAGGAAGAATGTGTACCTGGGCCATCGTCGATTTCTTCCGACCAACCATCAATGTCGAAAGAAAGGCAAGCATTTCAAAGGCGAGGCAGATCACCGGAAGAAGCCCGCCATGCGTACCGGTGATCACGTACTTGCTATGGTCAATGATTTACACGTAATCTTTGGAAAGGGTCCCGGCGGACTAGCTGTTCCGAATGACGCTGAGAATCACGCACCCATGTGGAAGAAGAAATCTATATTTTGGGACCTACCCTACTGGAAATACCTAGAGGTCCGCTCTTCGATCGACGTGATGCACGTGACGAAGAACCTTTGCGTGAACCTGCTAGGCTTCTTGGGCGTGTATGGGAAGACAAAAGATACACCTGAGGCACGAGAGGACCTGCAACGCTTGCACGAAAAAGAGGGCATGCCTCCGAAGCAGTATGAAGGTCCTGCCAGCTACGCTCTTACGAAAGAAGAGAAAGAAATATTCTTTCAATGCCTGCTCAGTATGAAGGTCCCGACTGGCTTCTCGTTGAATATAAAGGGAATAATAAATATGCCAGAGAAAAAGTTCCAGAACCTAAAGTCTCATGACTGCCACGTGATTATGACGCAACTGCTTCCGGTTGCATTGAGGGGGCTTCTACCGGAAAACGTCCGACTAGCCATTGTGAAGCTATGTGCATTCCTCAATGCAATATCTCAGAAGGTGATCGATCCAGAAATCGTACCAACGCTAAGGAGTGATGTGGCGCAATGTCTTGTCAGTTTCGAGCTGGTGTTCCCACCATCCTTCTTCAATATCATGACGCACGTCCTAGTTCATCTAGTCGACGAGATTGTCATTCTGGGGCCCGTATTTCTACACAATATGTACCCCTTTGAGAGGTTCATGGGAGCCCTAAAGAAATATGTTCGTAACCGCGCTAGGCCAGAAGGAAGCATCTCCATGGGCCATCAAACAGAGGATGTCATCGGGTTTTGTGTTGACTTCATTCCTGGCCTTAAGAAGATAGGTCTCCCTAAATCGCGGTATGAGGGGAGACTGACTGGAAAAGGCACGCTTGGAAGGGACTCAATAATATGCAGGGACGGATATTCTTGGTCTCAAGCACACTACACAGTTCTACAGAACTCTACCTTGGTGACCCCGTATGTCGATGAACACAAGAACAGTCTGCGCTCCAAACACCCGGAGCAGTGCGACGACTGGATTACATGTGAACACATCAGGACTTTCAGCAGTTGGTTGGAAACACGTCTCAGAGGTGACATCACTATTTGTGATGAGCTGTACTTGTTGTCCAGGGGACCATCTTCGACTGTAATGATTTGGAAAGGATACGAGATAAATGGGAATATATTTTACACGATTGACCAAGATGAAAAGAGCACCAACCAAAATAGCGGTGTCCGCTTTGATGCAGCAACCGACAATGAAAATGACACATATTATGGTTACATAGCAGACATATGGGAACTTGACTACGGAGTAGATTTTAAGGTCCCTTTGTTTAAGTGCAAGTGGGTCAATCTGTCAGGAGGCGGGGTACAGGTAGACCCACAGTACGGAATGACCACAATGGATCTGAAAAATCTTGGGTACACTGACGAACTGTTCGTCCTAGCCAATGATGTGGCACATGTTATCTATGTGAAGGACATGTCTACCAGACCGAGGAAAAAAAAAGATAAGGAAGCGAATACATCATACAATGAGCCAAAGCGCCACATAGTTCTTTCAGGAAAAAGGGACATCCTGGGAGTGGAGGGCAAGACAGACATGTCTGAAGAGTATGAAAAGTTTCATGAAATTCCCCCCTTCAAAGTCAAGGCTGACCCAAGCATCCTGATAAACGATGAAGATTATCCATGGTTACGGCGCAATAAGCAAACAACACAAGCGAAGAAAAAGTGAAGACTTTCTCCCGCAGCTATTATGATGATAACATGCCAACTTTGTAACAGACGAGTATGATACCATTGTCCGTTTTGTACATGCACATGCTATGCCAACTTTTTCAGAGTTCATTTGAAAACTATGAATTTTAAAACCTCGCCAACCGAAGGGCGCTCACACCGGTTTATAAATAAAGCAACAAAGAAAACAAAAAAAGAGTTTCCAAATTTGAAAACTAATGGCACTAACAGAAAGTTTATAATTTTTCTAAAACTAAAAGCAAAAAGAATTAAAAAATAAAGCAAAAAACAACAAAAAATAAATAATGCAGAAAACAGAACAAAAAACTGAAAAAAAATAAAAATAGCAACAATAAGTATTTTGTTGTAAGTAGAAACAAAATAAAATAAATAAAGCAACAAAGGAAACAAAAAAAGAGTTTTCAGATTTGAAAACTAATGGCACTAACAGAAAGTTTATAATTTTTCTAAAACTAAAAGCAAAAAGAATTAAAAAATAAAGCAAAAAACAACAAAAACTAAATAATGCAGAAAACAGAACAAAAAACTGAAAAA
>NC_041387.1:86300281-86300955 GCF_002162155.2 Triticum dicoccoides | reverse complement strand
AGAAAGTTTATAATTTTTCTAAAACTAAAAGCAAAAAAGAATTAAAAAATAAAGCAAAAAACAACAAAAACTAAATAATGCAGAAAACAGAACAAAAAACTGAAAAATAAAATAAAAATAGCAACAATAAGTATTTTGTTGTAAGTAGAAACAAAATAAAATAAATAAAGCAACAAAAAAAACAAAAAAAGAGTTTTCAGATTTGAAAACTAATGGCACTAACAGAAAGTTTATAATTTTTCTAAAACTAAAAGCAAAAAGAATTAAAAAATAAAGCAAAAGACCAAAAGAAAAATAAACCAAAACCAAAATAAACTAAATAAAGCAACAAATAAAACAAAAAAACAAAAAAAATGCCACCTACTGGGCCCCCACGGCCTGAATACGACTAGAAACCCTATGGGCCAGGATTCAGGCCCGTGGAAGGCCCAGTAGGCCACAGGCACAGATGGTAGAGTTAGGCCCGAAAGCCTGCTTTAGAGAGGAGCTCGAGAGGGGAGCCGCACCGCACCTTATAAACTGGTGCGGCTCCCTCTCAACTAGCGAGGTGGGACTAAACATTTGGCGCGGGGCAGCACAAGGCCTTTGGTCCCGGTTGGTGGCACCAACCGGGACTAATACCCCCCTTTAGTCCCGGTTGGTGCCACCAACCGGGACCAAAGGCCGCCGCTTCC
>NC_041387.1:86296867-86298164 GCF_002162155.2 Triticum dicoccoides | reverse complement strand
AAAGAAGAAAAAGAAGAGGAGAAGAAGAAAAGAATAGAGGAGAAGAAGAAAAAATAGAATTTTTTTCTATTTTTTCTTCTTCTCCTCTATTCTTTTCTTCTTCTCCTCTTTTTTTTTCTTCTTTTTTTTCTTCTTCTTCTTCCTTCTTCCTTCTTCCTCTTTTCTTCCTTTTCCTTATTTTCCTTTCTCGAGGGATAAGAAGAAAAGAAGAGGAGAAGAAGAAAGAAAGGAATAGAGGAGAAAGAAGAAACTTTGACACGAGGGGGGGGGGTACCGATACCCCCTCCCCGATAACATTATTTTCCCATGTATATGTATGTTGCGTCGTTGTCGATATAACGAGGGTGTCGAGGATCGCCGAGGGGTCGAGGGTCGGGAACTAGGGTAGAGGGTCGAGGGTCGTTAAGGGGTCAAGGGTCGAAGGTTTCAGGGTCGAGGGTTCCTATAGCTGCAATTTAGGCACCCGAAAGTAAGTACTATATAGTAGCATATTCCAGGCATCTCCTAGTGATTCAAGCGCTAGTTTCATCAATACCATTTAGCATGCTTGCTAATTATCAGTTTGATTGACCTATATTTCTTGTAAAGTGGTTGTGGCAGGAACAAAGGAATGATTTCTGTGGATACTACATTTGCGAGTCCATCCGCCACACGACCTGTGAGCGGGGCTACTCCGACAAACAATATGAAGTGCGTAAATAACAATATTCACAATTTTATTTTATTACCATCATTTGTGTTGAGTTTCATTCATTCATATATATATATATATATATATATATATATATATATATATATATATATATATATGTATTGACCCCCTTCTTAAAATTAGATGTTTCGGATGCGGGATGAACTCCTTGCACCAGATCGCATGCGAGAAATTCAAGAGGAATTGGCGGCATTCTTTCTTGACCACGTGATCGCTGAAGACGGAGAATACTATGTGGACCACGCGTCCGTATTTTAGGAGATTATATATTTGTAAAAGATAATTATTGTATATATGTAGCCGGTAGTGTCGGATAGATATACGAGAACTTGTTTGTTCGACCAATCTCTCGGAGAAGGAGAGGTGGTCGATATCACTTCTCTCTGTATGCATATATGTTCATGACGATCTTCTGTTTGCTTACTAGCTAGCTAGCGTGTCTAGCTAGTCCTCTCTATACGTATGTATGTATGGTACGTAGCGTCGACCAAGCACGGACAAAAGAGAGGACACTTCTCTCTATTAATTAGCTAGCTATAGCACAATATATGAAACACCTAAATTAACCCCCCAAAACCCCCCAAA
>NC_041387.1:86291173-86296377 GCF_002162155.2 Triticum dicoccoides | reverse complement strand
AACCACAGCCACATAAACGCTGACGCGTGGCCCTCCTGCCTGGGCTCAGGGGACAGGCCACGTGGAGGCCCTTCTGTCCCGGTTCTGGATTGAACCGGGACTAAAGGGGGGAGGCATTAGTACCGACCCTTTAGTCCCGGTTCACCAACCGGGACTAAAGGCCCTTACCAACCGGGACAATAGGCCCTTTTTTTACTAGTGTAGCTAGTCCTATCGAAGACTACGCTTCTGGCAGCCTCCGTCTTGCAGCATGTAGAAGAGAGTAGATTGAAGTCCTCCAAGTAGCATCGCATAGCATAATCCTACCTGGCGATCCTCCCCTCGTCGCCTTGTGGGAAAGCGATCACCGGGTTGTCTCTGGAACTTGTCTGGGTGTGTTTTATTAAGTTTCCAGTTCTAGTTGTCATAAGGTCAAGGTACAACTCCGGGTTGTCCTTTTACCGAGGGACACGGCTATTCGAATAGATAAACTCCCCTGCAGGGGTGCACCACATAACCCAACACGCTCGATCCCCTTTGGTCGGACACACTTTCCTGGGTCATGCCCGGCCTCGGAAGACAACACGTCGCCGTCCTACCTAGGCACAATAGAGAGGTCAGCACGCCGTTCTAAATCCTATGCGCGCAGGGGTCTGGGCCCATAGCCCATTGCACACCTGCATGTTGCGTACGCGGCCGGTGAACAGACCTAGCCTTCCTTATACAAGGACAGGCGTTCCAGTCCAACCCGGCGCGCGCCGCTCAGTCGCTGACGTCAAGAAGGCTTCGGCTGATACCACGACATCGAGTGCTTATATCTGTTCCCGCATAGTTGGTTAGTGCGTATAGGCCAGTGGCCAGACTCAGATCAAATACCAAGATCTCGTTAAGCGTGTTATTATGAAGTAACCACGAACGCCGACCAAGGCCAGGCCCACCTCTCTCCTAGATGGTCTCAACCTGCCTGTCGCTCCGCCTCAAAGTAACAGTCGGGGGCCATCGGGAACCCAGGCCCACCTCTACCGGGATGGAGCCACCTGTCCTTCCAGTTTCCACATCGGAATCACTTGCGGGTACTCAACGAGCCAACCCGACTTTAGTCACCACTGTATAGTATGTATATATGTATAGTATATACCTGTGATCACCTCCCGAGTGATCACGTCCCGATAGTATAGCAAGGCAGACTGACAAGATTGTAGGGCCACTTATGATAAACTAGCATCCTATACTAAGCATTTAGGATTGCGGGTAAGGTATGTAACAACAATGACAGGCTATGCAACAGAATAGGAGTAACCGAACAGTAACATGCTACTACTCTAATGCAAGCAGTACAGAGAAGAATAGGCGATATCTGGTGATCAAGGGGGGCTTGCCTAGTTGCTCTGGCAAGAAGGAGGGGTCGTCAACTCCGTAGTCAAACTGGGCAGCAACAGCGTCGGTCTCATAGTCTACCAGAGAGAAGAGGGGGAAGAAACAATAAATACAATGCAAACATAAGTATGACGATGCGTGACATGACAATGAGCGGTGTTAGGTGTGCCCTAACGCGGTAGTAGGTGATACCGCCGAAAGGGGGAAACATCCGAGCAAGTATCCCCGGTGTTTCGCGTTTTCGAACAGATGAATCGAAGGTGAAATGTTGCAGGTTCACTATGCTAGGGACGCGTGGCGGACGAATGGGCTGCGTATCCGGTTTTGTCTCGTCGCTCTAAGCAACTTTCATGTACAAAGTTTTTCCATCCGAGCTACGGTTTATTTTATATGAATTTTTAAAGTTTTAATTCATTTTAGAATTAACCGAATTAATTTAATTTGAAATTCATTTTATGATGTCATCATGATACCGGTGGTCAACTCTGACCGTTGACCTGGTCAACATGACAAGTGGGTCCCACGTGTTAGTGTGTGTTTAGATAATTAAATAGTAGTTAATTTGGTTAATTAGTTGTTAGGTTAATTAAATAGAGTTAATTGAGTTAAGTTAATTATGTTAATTGATTTTTTAACTAACTAATTAATTAATTATTACTTCTACTATTTATTTTAATTATTATTTTATCCTTTTTTTTGAAAATGCTCTGGGGGCGGGGCCCCTTGTCATTGGCCCCTGAGGGCTTAGTGGATTAGGCGCTGGCGAAATGGGGCGGAGCCCCGGGTGGGCGGGTGCCTGCCCTCCCGAGCGGGGGAGAGGGAAGCCGGGCACGAGCGCTGGCAGCCAGGGGCCGCGCGGGCTCTGGCCGGATCAGGGTGGCAGGCCGAAGGGGAGGTGGCCAAGGGAAGAGGGCGCTGGGGAGGTTGACGCGGCCGCGAGTCGAGCTCACGTCGATGGTGGATGGCGGGGGAAGGCAGAGAGGCTCCGACCGGGAGCGGCGATGCGTGCGGTGGCTCACAGGAGCATCAGCGGGCGTGGTTGCGAGGCGAAGGCAGCGGAGAGGCTGCGAGCGACAAACGGGGGCGCGGCGACATGGTCGCACAGGCGAACCCCAGCGTAGCGGGCGACGCGGGGTGGCATGGACGAGCCGCGGGTCACCAGCGACAGATGGGGAGAATTGGAGAGGGAGGTCGTGGCCTCACCGATGATGTAGGGCACGGGGTAGCGGGGGTCGTGGAGGAGGTCGGGAACGACGGCGCCGGAGAGGAAGCAGTCCGGCGAGGTGGCGGAAGCAGGCCGACGAGGGAGCTCCGGCGATGACGTGGTCAAACGGTGTCGGAGGCGGTGATGGTGAGCGCCGGCGACAAGGGTTGGGTCGCTGTGCCCGAACCAGTTCGGGTAGAGGGGGGGTGCAAGGAGCGAGGGGAATGGGGGGGTTTCTCCTCGATCCAGATTGGATCGGGAGGGGGGGAGGGGGGAGGGGGGCGACGTGGGGAACTCCTATGCGCCGCTTATTGCGGCAAGTAGTCACAGTTTCGCATAGGAGACGACTCGCTTGGGCCGGCCCACTAGCTAACCTCCGCAGAATGAAAAATCAGAAAAATAAAAGCGCGCTAGCTAGGAATCGAACCCGCGAGCTGCTGTAGATAAGCACCGTGCGCTAGCCACTACGACATGCGAGTTAATATGAAAAATATACAGCGCCAGCATTAAAGAACCTGAGCGAGTCCATAGCCACTGTAGTAACATAGGTTTCTTGCATACAATTACATATTAAAACTTCTATTAAAATTTCAAGCGTAAAAAAGGATTATTTTTTTAAAACGCGACATTATTTGGGAACTGAATAGAAACTAAAAACAACTAGGGAAAAAATTGAATACGAGAATATTATGAACTACTTTTCGTAAACGCAAAACATCTTTTCCAAAACAAGTAACAAAGCTGAAAAGGTGATAATGTTTTCAAAACTAAACTATTTTCAAAAACTCGAGCATTTTTTGAATTTGTCACAAAATTCCGAAAACAAGAACATTTTTAAAATTTGTGAACAAATTTTAAAAACTGTAGCTTTTTTAGAATATGTGAACAAATTTGGACAACAAGAACATTTTTGAAATACCAAATATTTTAGAATTTGCGAACAACAATTATACATGCGAACACATTTGAATTTGTGAACAAATTTTCAAAAATGAACATTTTTTGAATATGTGAATGAATTTTGAAAAAGAAAATATGTTTCGAATTTGTGAACAAATTTGCAAAATGGGAATAATTTTTTACATTTCCAGAACATTTTTGAATTTTTGAAATTTTTCTGGAAACCGGAACATTTTTATGAAATTCCCAAACATTTTTTTAATTTGCGAACAATTTTTTAAAGTGGGAACATGTTTTGTACCGCCAAACATTTTTAAAATTTGTGAACAAAATTTGAAACTGAACAATTTTGAAACTCAAAAACGAAAATGGGCATATTTTTTTGAAATTTGCGAACAATTTATTTACAACAGGAACATGTTTTGAACCACCGAACATTTTTTGAAATTGTGAACAAAAAATTGAAAATGAACAATTTCAAAACTCCTGAGAAAAATGAAAACGTGCACATTTTTGGAATTTTCCGAAAACTTTGATATTTTCGAAAAATCAGGGACATTTTTTTGAAATCATGAACAATTTTTTCTAAACATGATTTTTTTCGGAAATTATGAATAATTTGTTCAATACACATTTTTTTTCGGAAAATTCAGAAAGCATGAACATTTTTGGAGTATGTGAACAAAATTGAAAAGGCTGGAACTTTTTTTGAAATTACAGAACATTTTCAAGTTTATGAAACAAAATTTGGAAATGAGAACATTTTTCAAATTCCTCGAACATATTTTCAGTTTGCAAACAAATTGTCAAAAACATGATTTCTTTTCAAATTAGTGAACACATTTATTGAAAATTCCTAATAGAAAAGAAAACCAAAAAAAGGCAAATACGAACATTTTTTAAATGCGAACATTCTTTGAATTTATGAACAATTTTGGAAAATGCGGCAATTTGTTAAAAAATGAAGGTTTTTTGAAAGTGGGAACAATTTTTTAAGGTTACGAACAATTTTTGAAAGATGAACTTTTTTCAAAAAAAATTGAAAAATAAAAAAGAAACGAAAAAAGAAACCGAAAAGGAAACACGAACATTTTTAGACCAAAGTTAGAAACAGAAAACAATTTTAAAAATTCCAAACAAATTTGAAAGTTGAACATTTTTTGAATATGTGAACAAAAGTTGAATACGTGAAGAAAATATAAAACGAATATGTTCAGAAATTCATGAACATTTTTGGAAAATTGCAAACAATTTTTGACACGGAAACATTTTTTAAAATCGTGAACATTTTATTATAAGTTGTCAAAATTTTGAACAAAATATTCTGAACAATTTTGTTAACACAAAATATTTTTTGAAAATTCCAAACATTTTTTGATAAATGCATATAGTTTTTGAATTTATGAACAAAATTTGAAAACATGAACATTTTTCAAATTTTGAACATTTTTGTAAAGGCGCGAACATTTTTTTGAGAGAGAAAACATAAACTTGAAAAATAAAAAAGAAAAAAGAAACGAAAAAGAAACAGAAATAGAAAAAGAAAGGAAAATAAAAAACCGGTTCAGGAACCTTCTAGAAGATTCCCAAAACCGGAAAAAACCAGCTGGGAACCTCTAGAAGGTTCCCAAAACCGGGAGTGCTGGAACGGTTAAACGGGCCGGCCCGTTGCGTCGCTGCTCGGTCGCTCGCCTGTGCGAAGCGCCGACAGTTTGACGCAACGAGCGGCAAATAGGATATTCCG
>NC_041387.1:86283206-86290832 GCF_002162155.2 Triticum dicoccoides | reverse complement strand
TATTTTTCTTACCTTTCTATTTTTTATTTTTCTTATTTATTTTCTTTTCTATTTTAATTCAATTTAAAATATTTATGCATTCTGTAAAAGTGTGTTTCCTTCACCTTAAATCCCCAAACATTAATTGGCACACTCCAAACATTTTAGTTTTAAAGTTTGAAATTTTTTGTTGTTTGACATATTTTGAATTTGACTTTTGAACCGGTTTTGAACTAACGAGAGGTTAGCAACAGTTACCGGGGTGATGTGGCATCGTTAATGTGGGATTACTATAGTCTGATTATCCGGGCGTCACAATTCTCCTCCACTACAAGAAATCTCGTCCCGAGATTTAAGCGGTGGAGTAAGGGGAAAAAAGTGTTGGTAGCGAAAACCTAACGAGTCTTCTCGGTCTTGGCTGCCCTTTCGAAGAGGTTGATCCCTTTCGTTGATGTCTTCATTTCTCTGCTGCAAGTCACCATGATCAAGTCGTCATCCTTTCTTCGGGATCTCCATCGTCCTACAAACGCGACCAAGGGGAAAAACTCCGGAAGAATGCATCTCCACAAAGATGGGCATCTGACGGTGAACTCAATGGGAAATACACGAGGTACCCCACGTGTTGTATTTCAGTGAATTCGCTGAGTGCAATATACGATGGTACCAAAGTTTCAAATGGGTAGGCAATCATTCGATGTCTAGACAGAAGCTGGAATGGGGGTTTGAACAACGAGAATAACATGGTGTTTGATTCCAGGATGAATAATGGTATAACATTTAACTCGTGAATCACACACGAAGCCAGGTGCAAAGGATACATTAGAATCCGGGTTGTAAAGAAGATTCAGGTTTCGATCCAGTGGACCTGTGGGTTATGGACCCACCATGTGGGTTGAAAGTAGGAAGGGTGGTGACATCTGGCACATCCGCAACAGGGAGGCATGTCAGTGGATAGCTTGTCAGCTATGTCAGCAACAATATCGGTACCAAGGACGAGGAACGAAGAGAAACCATTTTTATGCTCGTTGAACGAGGCGAACCAATTGGCAAAGTTCTCACCCATCGGTGGTCACCGAAATGTCATCAACAATAGTAACAGGGCCTTACAAACAGAGTGGTACAACAAGGTGCTTACCTAAGTAAGGAATTAGCTCTGCTCAGTTAAGTCAAATTACAGGAAATGTTAAACAAAAGAATGGAAAGGAAAACACGATTATCAGATTAAACAGAATGATGGAAAGGAAAATTGTGATTACACACAATTATTAGGAGTATATCCTTCCCATCGTCAAGCAGGACATGGCATACAGGGTAGGAGAGCAAGTACCCAAACATTCATATAAAGAGCCAAGGATTAATCAAGATGTTACCCATACAATGGTGTTTGGATAACTGACCAAGAAACATTTAGCATCGCGCCTCCAATGTTCTTGTTGATGAGCGGGGTATCATAGTCATGCTTTGAGGTAGCAATGATATGGTGTTTCAATCAAGGGCCGGACTTTGGATACACAAATGATCCATCAGGAGCAACTTATAAAATAAGTCCTACAATTTCCTCCAGGAAGAATGGTTATCCTTGCAAAAGAAATTATAATGATAGGTCCTCTAGCCAGTGGTGCTAGGCATGACATCATATTACCGGGTCATCAAAGGACCAACATCATAACTCCTGGAAAGTTGTCCCAACCATCATATCTGACCGAGATTTAGATCCGATTGGTGTCATGATACCTTAGACTCAAGATGTCCGAGTAGAAAAGGCGCAACACAAATCAATGAAATGACATTGCAAGATTCTCGGGAAATGAACTATGGGAGCGGGTTCCTGAAACAATAGTTCATCATTAAACCAAAGAGAGGAGGAGGAGGTGGCTGATGGGCTCAGTGACAGTTCATCGAGAATTCCTAACGGATGGATTTCCACAATAATGTGAACAAGAAGATGACAATTGTCAATTCAAGTGATATAATGTTGTATGCTCGAGGAAAACATACACCATCAATCATTAGTTGAAAGGTGTGCCCGAAATATGACCTTAGGCAGCAAGATCAATGTTAGAGTGAATTTAATAACCAACAGTCTAAGAACAAACTGTTGATCGTTGACTTCAAAGCAATAGGGTTGCTAGAAGTATAAAACTCAAACAACATCGTTAGCAAATTGGTATCCCAGTTAAAAACAACACGGGGACCAAGGAAGCATGGTGATAGTGAGAAGTATCATCATACCGAGAAATTTCTAAGAGGTGGAGCAATTCTCCCACAACATTCTCGACATAAAAGACAGTAATACTTCAAGGCAGAACACAACACTAGCTAGAGAGCAAGTTGTAATGTGGACGCGATGAAAGGAAGTCAAGGGTGTTGTCGATGATAATAACAATCATCTAGGGCAGAGGGCATTTCTCGTCATGAACACAGTTAACATCTCAGAAGAAGTCAAAGTGTTGAAGGTGATCCGACACATTTGCCGGGAGGTTTCGAGAGGATGCAATCAAACAACAACGGCAACAAGCAAGGGAATGACGAAGTGGCAAGTTATAGGATCAATATATAAGATGCCAGCTTGGAATCAAAGTTGCCTTTCAAGACAAGCAACATGATGTTGAAAGCTCGACGTAATTCATGTTCACACAATGAAGAATTCATGCACCAGAGAAGGACGAGGTAGCAGAGTCAAAGATAGCAAGACCAAGATGCAGCCGATAGTCTAGAAATGACGAGATTGAGTTCAGAATTTCCTAGTAAAAATACTAGGGGTATTTGATTTGTAGTGCGGAATAACTTCACTAGTCGGTGTCCTCGGTTGACAACAACCCAGAACCCATAGAGTCATTACGACAAGGAAAGACATTACTTCAACAAAGTTAGTAAGATGTGGTGCAATGGCAAGACATCTTCGAGATACCAGGGGGTAATACTCGAAGGTAGAACATGATAGAAGTAGAACCAGGTCATTGACCTATGACAGTAGATGCTTCAACCTTGCCAAAAATAGAGAGACACTGGAATGAATTCCCACCATATATATCATATCAGGACAGCATGGTCGGAACCATAACTGTAAGGAATCAATTTCAAGAATACCGAAAGAATCATACAGCTGGATAATCATTTGCAAGAAGCTCCCGAGACGGTCTACATCATTTTCATGGGCATGAACACAAAGTTCAAGGTCGACTCCCACTTCTTTAATGCATATCATTACATTCACCTCTATCTTTGATAAAACTATAGTGTTGGAATTTTATCTGGTAGAACACCGAAAGAGTATGACTTGTGAAAACTTTCGGGTTCTCACGGATTAGGGGAAGGCATAGGTTCAACCCATCGGGCATCTTAGTAACTTATACCACAAGTTTCAAAAGTAAATACACAAGCTTGAAAGCAGAGCATGGTTGGCCAAGAAGAGGATACAATTACCAAAGGCACTATGTATTAGGGGAAGAACTCACAAGGTGATTGAATATGAAGGACACTATCGGATAACAATCCAACAATGGATCGGGCGATCCACAACAGAGCTGATGTGAGTATCGGTACTCACCAAGAGAAAGAAAGAATGCAGAGGCATCAGATTCAAGAATCACCCGATTAGTTTCATGCTTAAATAGAAAGAAATTATGGTTTCCAAAACGAAGGATCAAAAGCAGACGCTCTGATCAAAGGATGGATAAGTTGAAAACACTTAGTTGGACAATCAATAAAGGATTGAATTGCCGAGAACCAACTCATGTCCAGAATGACGCCTGAGCCGGAAAGATGATCTTAAAAAGGATAACCTGATGATTGCGTGCGTACGCACACATTGAATCAATAGGCTCAAAATGACTAAGACAAGGGATGTTAACAAGGACTACTAGTCATATGGAATTATCCATAATGCAAGCATGCAAGAGTTTCAAGAGTAACAGGCTACAGAGGATTTTCGAAACATCGAAAAGTATTCCGAAGAATTATGTGAGACACATGAACAATTGAGAAGAACGGATCCTCGATAAATGTGAGGAAAAAACCGTAAGGCTTTTCATGCAAAATAAAACTACAAGACAATAAACTCAAAGGATTCTCGGGGCAACGGAGAATAGTTCAAGGCATCTTGTAACACAAGAGCGACGGGGAATGATCAAGAGAATGACAAGTGCATGCAGATATCCATAGAGATATATCGGTGGCAGTGAATTGCAAAGGCGATGAGCACAAGGGTCTCGGGAAAATATCGAGGAATATCCTCAGAATCTTCTAACGAAGCAGGTGATCTTCCGGAATGAGGGCTCTCCGGGAGAAATAGTTACGAGAACCTAGAGTTAGAGTTAGAAAAATCATTTAACCCGAATAGAAGAGAGATCAGAGTCCTAGAGTATAGACGAGGAGTAAAAGATCCTAATACCACCCAATGGCAACATGGGCCCGTAAGGTACATAGCCATGTTAGTAAAAGTTTTGTAGTGACTAGACTCGACTTCGGCCAAGGAGTGTAGAAGGGGGATTCCTACAGGCAGTCGGTTCTCATACCAACTTGTGACGCCCCCAATTCAATCATACACTAATCATGCACGCAAACGTGTACGATCAAGATCAGGGACTCACGGGAAAATATCACAACACAACTCTAAAAGTAAAATAAATCATACAAGCATCATATTACAAGCCAGGGGCCTTGAGGGCTCGAATACAAGTGCTCAACATAAACAAGTCAGCGGAAGCAACAATATCTGAGTATAGACATAAGTTAAACAAGTTTCCCTTAAGAAGGCTAGCACAAACTGGGATACAGATCGAAAGTGGCGCAGGCCTCCTGCCTGGGATCCTCCTAACTACTCCTGGTCGTCGTCATCGGCCTGCACGTAGTGGTAGGCTCCTCTAGTGTAGTAGTCGTCGTCGACGGTGGCGTCTGGATCCTGGGCTCCAACGTCTGGTTGAAGAGGAAAACGGTGGAAAAGAGGGAGCAAAGCAACCGTGAGTACTCATCCAAAGTACTCGCAAGCAAGGATCTACACTACATATGCATGGGTATATGTGTAAAGTGGCAATATTGGTGGACAAAACTGCAGAATGCCAGAATAAGAGGGGGATATCTAGTCCTATCGAAGACTACGCTTCTGGCAGCCTCTGTCTTGCAGCATCTAGATGAGAGTAGATTGAAGTCCTCCAAGTAGCATCGCATAGCATAATCCTACCCGGCGATCCTCCCCTCATCGCCCTGTGGGAAAGCAATCACCGGGTTGTCTCTGGAACTTGTCTGGGTGTGTTTTATTAAGTATCCAGTTCTACTTGTCATAAGGTGAAGGTACAACTCCGGGTCGTCCTTTTACCGAGGGACACGGCTATTCGAATAGATAAACTTCCCTGCAGGGGTGCACCACATAACCCAACACGCTCGATCCCCTTTGGCGGGACACACTTTCCTGGGTCATGCCCGACCTCGGAAGATCAACACGTTTCCGCCCTACCTAGGCACAACAGAGAGGTCAGCACGCTGGTCTAAATCCTATGTGCGCAGGGGTCTGGGTCCATCGCCCATTGCACACCTGCACGTTGCGTACGCGGCCGGTGAGTAGACCTAGCCTTCCTTATACAAGGACAGGCGTTCCAGTCCAACCTGGCGCGTGCCGCTCAGTCGCTAACGTCAAGAAGGCTTCAACTGATACCACGACGTCGAGTGCCCATATACGTTCTCGCGTAGTTGGTTAGTGCGTATAGGCCAGCGGCTAGACTCAGATCAAATACCAAGATCTTGTTAAGCATGTTATTATGAAGTAACCGCGAACGCCGACCAGGGCCAGGCCCACCTCTCGCCTAGGTGGTCTCAACCTGCCTGTCGCTCTACCTCAAAGTAATAGTTGGGGGCCGTCGGGAACCCAGGCCCACCTCTACCGGGATGGAGCCACCTGTCCTTCCAGCCCCCACATCGGAATCACTTGCGGGTACTCAACGAGCCAACCCGACTTTAGTCACCACTGTATAGTATGTATATATGTATAGTATATACCCGTGATCACCTCCCGAGTGATCACGGCCCGATAGTGTAGCAAGGCAGACTGACAAGAATGTAGGGCCACTGATGATAAATTAGCATCCTACACTAAGCATTTAGGATTGCGGGTAAGGTATCAACAACTGTAGCAACAATGGCAGGCTATGCAACAGAATAGGAGTAACCGAACAGTAACATGATACACTACTCTAATGCAAGCAGTAGAGAGAAGAATATGCGATATCTGGTGATCAAGGGGGGGCTTGCCTGGTTGCTCTGGCAAGAAGGAGGGGTCATCAACTCCGTAGTCGAACTGGGCAGCAGCAGCGTCGGTCTCATAGTCTACCGGAGAGAAGAGGGGGAAGAAACAATAAATATAATGCAAACATAAGCATGACGATGCATGACATGACAATGAGCGGTGTTAGGTGTGCCCTAACGCGGTAGTAGGTGATACCGGCGAAAGGGGGAAACATCCGGGAAAGTATCCCCGGTGTTTCGCGTTTTCGGACAGATGAACTGGAGGTGAAATGTTGCAGGTTCACTATGCTAGGGGCGCGTGGCGGATGAATGGGCTGCGTATCCGGTTTCGTCTCGTCGCTCTGAGCAACTTTCATGTACAAAGTTTTTCCATCCGAGCTACGGTTTATTTTATATGATTTTTTAAGTTTTATTTCATTTTAGAATTAACCGAATTAATTTAGAAATTCGTTTTATGACATCATCATGACGCCAGCGGTCAAATCTGATCGTTGACCTGGTCAACCTAACAGGTGGGTCCCACGTGTCAGAGTCTGTTTAGATAATTAAAAAGTAATTAATTAGGTTAACTAATTGTTAGGTTAATTAAATAGAGTTAATTAAGTTAAGTTAATTATTTTTTAATTAATTAATTAATTAATTTTTATTTTTACTACCACTTATTTTAATTAATTTTTTTATCCTTTTTTTGAAAATGTTCTGGGGGCGGGGCCCCTTGTCATTGGCCCATGGGGGCTTAGTGGATCAAGAGCTGGCGAAACGGGGCGGAGCCCCTAGTTGGCGGGCGCCTGCCCGCCCGAGCGGGGGCGAGGGAAGCCGGGCACGAGCGCCGTCAGCCAAGGGCCGCGCGGGCGCCGACCGGATCAGGGTGGCGGGCCGGAGGGAAGGTGGCCAAGGGAAGAGGGCGCGGGGGAGGTCGACGCGGCCGCGGGTCAAGCTCGCGTCCATGGTGGATGGCAGCGGAAGGCAGAGAGGCTCCGACCGGGAGCAGCGATGCGTGCGATGGCGCACAGGAGCATCAGCGGGCGTGGCTGCGGGGCGACGGCAGCGGCGAGGCCGCGAGCGGCAAATGGGGGCGCGACGACGTGGTCGCACGGGCGAACCCCAGTGTAGCGGGCGACGCGGGGTGGCATGGACGAGCCGCGGGTCATCGGCGACAGATGGGGAGAAGGGGAGAGGGAGGCCGTGGCCTCACCGATGATGTAGGGCACGAGGCAGCGAGGGTCGTGGAGGGGGTCGGGGACGACGACGCCGGAGAGGAAGCAGTCCGGCGAGGTGGCGGAGGCAGGCCAACGAGGGAGCTCCGGCGACGACGGGGTCCAACAGCGTCGGAGGCGGTGATAGTGAGCGCCAGCGACGGAGGTTGGGTCGCCGTGCCCGAACCAGTTCGGGCAGAGGGGGGTGCAA